>NW_006921687.1:4653243-4655209 GCF_000298275.1 Orycteropus afer afer
AAACTCACTACTGTCCAGTCGGTCCTGACTCATAGCAAGCCCTCCTTGCGTTTCCAAAGCAGTATATTTACAGAAGTAGATTGCCCAGTCTTCTTCCTTCCAAGGAGTGGCTGGTGGGTTTGAACCGCTAGTCTTCTAATTAGCAATCAAATGCCTTAGGAATATTTTTTAAATAATGCATGACAGTGAAGTGCTAGATTCTCTATAAAGTTATAAAAATTAATCATCCTGTGTTTCCCGGATTCCTTCATTAGCCAAAAAGTCACTAAGCATTGTGCTTCCTGAGCACTTTTCAGATTTTGTTTTGGGCCAGGCTACATTTTCAGGATCATCCCTTTTGCACACCTACACCTGGGCTCACTCAGGGACAAACTAGTTAATCAAAATATCTGTAGGTAAGAAGTTACACTTGATTAACTATTTATTGAGCACCTGCTAGTTATCTCAGTGCTAGATTCTATAGCACAGAAAAAGAAGGTTCTGTACACAGTCTCTAAGGAAACCAAGAATGTATGGTAGAAATCTACCAGACTGTTTGCTTCCTTCAGTTTTTCTGCCCAACAGGTGAAAGATCTTACGATTATGAATGCAGTCACTGTAGTGATCCACCCAGAAGGCAACCATTTTATCTGATGTACTGTGCTCATGCACAAGGTCAGATTACCCAATAGGCAAGTTAAGCCAGGCTAACTTGTGCTTAAGGACCTCTGGTGGTGTAATGCCTAAGGCATTTGACTACTAACCAAAAGGAATCTGTAGCACACTACACATTTGAGGTCTTTTAAGAAGAGTAGATCTCAGACCCAAGCACTCGCAATGCATCCCGTAATAGCAGACAAAATGAGCATCTGACTTAAAGATAAGCACCTTCCCCATCACTGCTGTTGAAAATCCCTTTCAGAGAGTGGTTTCAGCACCTACGTGTTCATACTTCCTTTTCCAGCCCTGATCCACTTTCATTACATGTGGCTAATGATAAAACTGCTACTGATTGCCTTGGCAACATACCCATTTGCTAAAAGAGGAAATAAATTCTGAGGTTTATTTTACATTTTCAATCTGCTAGGTGTCTTACACTAATTTAGAAAATATTTTTCAAGCAATTGATATTCATAGCCTAGATATAGTAGCAGAAAAATATTTCATGAAAGAAGACAATCATGAAACTGTACTGAAGTTATTTTTTTAAATATGAATTAAAGAGTTGATGCCAGTAATGTTTGCTATTAAAATACGATTTCTGCTATAAACTTAATTAGTAATTTCTTGAATTTTTTGAATATTGGAGTTTCCCATATTGGAATTTATATATGCTTAAAGAAATAATGATTACTCTGAGGAAGCTCTAACTGTAGACTGATAACAATAAAACAAAAATAGTGCTTCAAAGCTATAGTGTGTAAATCAAATGAAAACACACATTTAAAACTGAAGAATTTCTGAATTGCTATTGTAGGTTCACAGCAAAAGGAATTGTATCCTCGTAAATTAGTTATCTGTTACTTACATCCCAAATCAACATTTCTGTGGTTTCACTTAAAAAAAAAAAAAAATCAGATTTTGTTAGTAAGTGAAAAGCAAAAGAAAATGGGAAAGTTTCAAAACTGAACCTAAACACTAATCAATAGCATGTGATAGTAAAGCAGCCAACCACAAAAGTATTCATAGCATTTTATTTCCATGCTTCGATTTTTTGGCTAGATGGCTACCTTTAGCAGTTATCTCAGAGCTTGCTTATAATTTAGGAAGCTGGCTACACAGCTTTCCCAGGAAACACAGAGAACATGATGGCTCTTGCACTCTATTAGCACAGAAGCCTATCTGGATTACATTTTGGGGCACAATGCCAGAGTCTGCATACTTCCTCACTCTGTAATTAACTATTGCTATTGTATATCCAAGGAGCTCTGGTAGCATAGTGGCTAAAGCACTTGACTGCTCACCAGAAGGCTGGCGGTTCAAACCC
>NW_006921687.1:4655309-4676858 GCF_000298275.1 Orycteropus afer afer
GAAGGAAGGTTGGGCAATCCTATTTCCGTAGTGATACTGCCTCGGAAACCCAAGGAGGGGTCGCTATGAGTCGGGGCCGACTCAACGGCACATAACAACAACAACAACAACAATTGTATATCCAGGAGCTCTGGTGGTACGATAGTTAAAGTATTTGGCTGCAGTGGTTTGAACCCACCAGCCACTCTGCAGAAGAAAGACAAGGCAGTCTGCTTCTGTTACAGTCTTGAAAACCCTATGAGGCAGTTTTACTTTGTCCTTTGGGTTTGCTATGAATAGGAGCTCTGGTAGCATAGTGCCTAAGGCATTTGACTGCTACTTGATGGCAGTGAGTTTGTTTGTAATTAGAATACATAATAAAAGGAGCTCTTCTGGCACAATGCCTAAGGCATTTGACTGTTAACAGAAGGTTGGTGGTTCAAACCCACCAGCCACTCCACAGAAGGAAGATGGGGCAAACTACTTCCGTAAAGATTTACCACCTCGCTAGACCCAATAGGATTTGCTATGTGTTGGAATCAACTCCATGGCAGTGAGTGAAAATGCATACTGCTATCTATGTGACTTTTTAAAAGAGGATAAAAAGTTACCAAGAGTTTGAAAGGTTAAATAGTACTAATGGTTGTGGAACATTCATTATACCATGTAATGTACTAGTGCTTTTATGTACAATTTGTTCATTCATTCAACATACATCTATTGTCTACTTTTTGCACTACTCTAGGTCCTGAAGAGTAGCAGTGAATAAAACCAAAATCCCTCCTTTCATGGAGAGAAACAATCAACAATTAAGTATGTAAAACATAAAGCACATGTGATGATGAAAAATGCATGACGAAAAGTAGAGAAGGGAGATAGTGAGTGACACACACATACATAGCTGACAATACAGGCAGCCAGCTATATTGTCAGGTGGGTGTATGTGTGTATGTGTGTGTGAGAGAAAAGGTTTCACTTAAATGATAAGTTGACATGTGAGCAGAGACCTGAAGCAGGTAAGGGAAACCAAAAGTGTATCTCTGGGAGATGTTTGCTAAAGAGCATTGAAAATTATATTGAACATTTCTTGTGTATCATTCATTGTTTACTCTTCACAAGAGCACTACATGAAAGGTACTTTTATTGCTCTCATTTTACAGGTAAGAAAATTGAGGCTGAAAATGTAATTAAACTTTGCTTAAAGCCACATAACTTAAAAAGGATAAGCTAACATTTAAACTTAAACCTGCTGAACTCACAAGCTATACCATTTCCTCCTGCCAAATCACTTAACTACCCCAAAACAATGTTCCAATATCAATGTACTCGTTAAACCCATTTCCATCTAGTTGATTCCAACTCATAGCAACCCCCATATGGTTTCCAAAGCTGTAAATCTTTACAGAAGTAGACTGCCTCATCTTCCACCCACAGAGCAGCTGGTGGGTTTGAACCACTTGACTGGTTAGCAGACAAGTTCCTCACCCACTGCACCACCAGAGCTCCCTATGTACTCATTTGTACTTACCTAAAAGGACAGGGGGCAGTGGTAGTTCAGTGGTAGAATTCTCACCTCCCATGTGAGGAGTTCAATGTCAGTCCAATGAACCTTGTGTGCAGCCACCATCTGTCAGTGGAGGCTTACGTAGTTGTTATGATGCTGGATGCGGTGTAGTAAATTACCTGGTATGGCTTTTCTAGCCTAAGTCTTTGTAAACTCCATGGTGGAATTTGCTGTGAGCAACTGAGGAGCTCTTGACTGTAAAAGTTATCCACCTGGGATATTTCTGTTGGGTGTGGCACACAGCAATGTTCTGGGAAGCTCGCTTGCGCTCTCTCTCTCTCTCTCTCTCTCTCTCTCTCTCTGGTGTTTAGAATTCTGATATAATTGGCTGGTTTGGCCACTCTGCCAGGCTCAAAAGGGGGCCTCCTAGAGGCCAAGATCTTTCTGACTGCTGGCTGAGAAGGATGTGCTGCTGAAAGAGACATGCACTCCTGAGAGACACTGGGAAAGAGATGCAAGAGACATGTGTTGCTGAGTGAAACACCAGGGGACACGCACTGTTGGGAGAGAGACTGTGAGAGACTGTTGGCTGAGAGACAGCAGGCTGAAAGAGACTGAGCATTTTTCCTGAACTTGAATTGTAGCCTGGTGCTTCCCTAATAAACCCCATAATCTGTGAGTTCTATGTGGCTACTGCAGTGAATAATTATCAAACCCAGCAGAAAGGTGGTGAGTACTGCGGGAGGAACAATTGGTGTCAGGGTTGGTGCAAGGACTGGAAGGAGGCAGCATGTCTGGCCTGGCAGGAATAGGCCTTGATCTACTACTGGTGGTCATTCTGTCTTCCTCTCGTGTGGTTAGAGGAAGTCAGGAGATGTGGCCTCCTTGCCTTTTTAGCACTGGACTTAGTTTTCAGCAGAGCTAGCTCAAGATGGGCTAGGAAGAAAGGCCTGGAGATCTACTTCCCCAAATCAGCCAACGAAAACTTGAGGATCACAAAGGTCTAGAGTCCCCATGAGTTGGTGCCAGCTTATCAGCAGATCAACAACAACCTAAAAGGATAATTGATATAACGTATCACACTTAAAAAAATAACTTGAGATAAAAAATGTAAATAAAGTTTAGCTCATTCAAATAAATAAATGAGAAAAATTGCTTTTTCACTCCTCTAGCGTAATCTAAGGCACTCTGGTAGCATAGTGCCTAAGGAGGCACTTGACTGCTAACCAGAAGGCTGGCAGTTCAAACCCACCAGCCACTCCTCAGAAGAAAGGTTGGGCAATCTACTTCCGTAGTGATACCGCTTCGGAAACCCAAGGAGGGGTCGCTATGAGTCAGATCTGACTCCATGGCAGAGGGTTTGGTTTTTGGAGCAATCTAGATAGTGGCAGAGCTGATCTTGTAAATCATGTTTCTCCAGGCACAAACAAGGAATGCCCTAGCAGACCCTGTGGGGGCAGACATTGAAATTGGCTCCTAAAGTAAGACTCCTTGGCTACATGGAAAGGCTTGGGAATGGTGAGGAAGAGAGAAAGGAGAAGGAAGATAGGAACAGAGGCTGTAGTTGGAAGTCTCTGTAAGCACTTGACCTTTGCCCCACTCCTCTCTTTTAAACAAAGTGGAAGCATCAGTATTGGATGTTTATATCTGGCTTCATAAATTGAGCTTTACAGAAGGTGTAATTTACCTAAAGACTGGTCCTTCAGGGATGGCGAGATGCTTCCAAAGACCTGTCATCCACATGGCTCCTACTCAAACAGTATATTCCACATGGCCTTAGCCATGTGATTGGTTGCACAGGCTTCTAGCCCCTTGATTTCCTCTACATTCCCTAGAAGTTCATCTAAGAAGGGAGGCCATATATCTGTGCATTGAGCGTGTATGTGAGGGTAGAGGCTATGGATAGGAAAACACGGAGGGGAAAGACTGTTCTACGCCATTCCAGACCTGAATAAAAGGAGTTTTGCAGCAACTGAGTGATTTGAGGGAAAGTGAACTTACAAACACAAGCAATCAAAGAGTTTATCTTAATACTGGGGAAAGATGTTTTTCTTTCTACCTGTCAAGTCCAAAGAGGAAAATCAGAACGATGGTGTTCGTTGTAAACTTTGAAGGACTCATTCTGTTGAGTTGTGCTCTCAAGTTCTCAGTAGTCAATTGTGTGTGAAACAACAGCATGATAAATATAAGTTGTGGAAGATGATTGAAAGTCAGAGGCCCCTTCCACGGCCCCTATACAGAAAGCCTGTCAAAAAGAGGACTTAATCTACGTTAGCACGCCTATTAAAAAGTTTCATCTAGTAAAAGGCGGCCCTTCTCTTATGCCTTTCATTGGATTTTTTTCTATGTGGGTGTGTTCGTATGAGCTGAGTGGGTGAGCAAGAGCGCACTAGGTACAATTTGTGTATTTTCAAGAGAAAACAGAAGCTCTCAATGAGGAAGAACATATGTTTCTGGGACAGCATCTGTGCAAAAAGCACACAGTCCCTAAGTTGTACTAAGGGGGAAAACTTTCTTAAAAAGTAATTTATTTCAATACGGCTCATCTTCTTGGCAATTCTCTCTCCTTTCCCTAATACTGTCCTAACCAAAAAACTCTTTCTCACCCTCAGGTCCAGGAAAATCCCGAAACGTTTCTAACATTGTCAGAGCCTGACTAACCAGATAAACTGCTCACTCGGAGATCCCCAAGGCAAGCCTGGGCCCAAGAACAGAGGTGACTCTCCAGGTCTGCCTGGAGGGCGGATCCTCCCGCAATTAAACGGATATCACTACATTTAGAGCGCTTGGCGAAGTCCAGCAAGACAATGATAGCGGGCGGGGCGCGGCCCTGACAGGCGGGTTCCGAGGTGACACCCAGGGTGTGGGAGACCTAAAGGGTTCGCGCCCTGTCCTCGCTTCAGAGAACTAGGGCCTGCCCCGCCAGGTGTCCGCGCGTGCTGCTGAATGCGCACCCGTTCCCGGGCCCGACTGCGCGTGCCTGGAGAGAGCCGCGTCCCCAGACCCAGGAGAGGTTGGGCCCAGGACTCTCCAGGCCCCGCTCACCCGGCACGGACCTCTCACCAGCTCCGGGGCCGGACCGGAGGCGGGGCCCGGGCGGGGCCCAGGCGGCGGGGCGGGGCTAGTGCCCGCGCCCCCGACTCAACCGCTGCTGCTTGGCCCTCAGGTCTGGAGACTGGTGAGCTGCTCGGTCGGTCCTCCGGCCCCATGGCTGTCCAGAGTTCCCCGGCTGAGTGCGGCTACATCCGCACGGTCCTCGGTCAGCAAATCCTGGAGCAACTGGACAGCTCCAGCCTCGCCCTGCCCTCCGAGGCCAAGCTGAAGCTGGCGGGGAGCAGCAGCCGCAGCGGCCAGGCGGCCAAGAGCCTGCGGATCCAGGAGCAGGTGCAGCAAACCCTGGCCCGGAAGGGCCGGAGCTTTGTAGGCAATGGTGAGTGGAGCTCCGCCGCCCCTTGCGCCTCCCGACCCTGCCCGTCACCTTTACCCCAGTCCTTCTCTCACCCCCATTGCCCTGTGGCTTAGACTTGGTATTTCCTGGGGGTGCGGAACCTGAAGTTCTGCCCACCTGTTGCTCGTGGCTCTTTTATGTGACCCATCGCGACTCTGGACTCAGACCTGCTTAGTTGGAGAAAGCACTTGTCATATCTATGTCTGTGTATATTAAGTGCACATATATATATATCTGTGTCAAAGAATTCAATACAAGATTTTCACCCCTCATTTGGCCACCCCCAACCCCCAGCCCCAACCCCTGCTGGCACAGGGTAAATTAATCTGGAAGCTCAAGACGTCTATAAACACTGCATTTCCATTCAGAATTTTCTAAGCTCATTTTTCTGGGAGAAAGTGCTTTTCACTTTTATTGGACATTTTAGAGTTCATGACCCCCATAAGTATTTGAAAAAGACCTGAAAGCATTTAAGACCTGGCGCTCCTGAAATTTGATTGTAGTGCCTCGCCCAGGTACTAAGGGGCGCTCCACCTAGTGCACCGGTCGAGTGGCTGATCTGGGAAGTGAACAAATTGGTCAGGAGGCTTAGAACCAGGGAACCACCACATTACCCCGAGGAGGGGGAGGAGGAAGGGGACTTTGGCCAGGCCTGCAGCAGCCTGGCCTGGCTCTCACCCCTTCCCCCATCCCACTCCACCCCCACCCCCCAGTTCTGGCCACTGTGCCGTTGACGCTCTCTCCATAAAAGTAAACCCTGAAATTAATTTTTAAAAAAATCTAAACTGAAAACACTGTATTGATTGATAGGAGAGGTGAAAAAGAGAAAAGATGGCAAGCCAGTTGTGAAAATTAGAGAATATAATTTATCACTTTCTCCCCTAGGAAAGAAAGGTGATCACAGTGACACTGTAACTCTTGTTAGTTGTGTATATTTTAAAATTTTCCGCTATAAAAGCACTATAGACTTATAAAAAAATAATAAGAGGAAAGAAATTGAGTAATTAATTAGATTGAGGAATCAGTTTGCTTCTTGCAATGTTTACCTCTTCTGCTAGGAATTTACTTGGGCAATGACAAGTTACTTGCCAATTTTTTTCCCCATTAGGGAAAAAAACAAATGCTATCATACCAGACCACAGACTGAAAGCAGCAAAAAGTCTGGGAGGCTATACTGTTCTCAATTTTTGTAAAAGAATCTTAAAGGATTAGGCAGTCAACATTTACATACTCGAGAGGTAAACAAATGATTTTAGTGATAATAGCTACATTATTGAATGCCTGCTATGTGTCAAGAATTGGACTATGTCATTCGGTAAATTATTTATATTTTCAAAAAACTTGTGAGATAAGTATTTTAATCCCCTTTTTACAGATGAGGAAATTAAGCAGATAAATAACACTCAAATTCCTAGTCAGTAGTGGTTCAAACCCACCAGCCACTCTGCAGAAGCAAGACTGGACAATCTGCTTCTGTAAAGATTTACCACCTGGGAAACCCAATGGGGTCGCTATGAGTCGGAATCTACTTGATGCCAGTGGATTTGGTTTGGTTTCCTAGTCAGTAAGTGGCAGGGCTGGTATTTAAAGTCTAATTAAAACTTTTGCTTATTAATACAAAGTGGACTTTATTAAACACAAAGTTTGTGTGGGCCCCTTGCTCTAGGCTGCTAACCATGGGAGTTCTGATAGTGTGGTGCCTAAGGCACGTGACTGCTAATCAGAAGGCTGGCACTTCAAACCCACTAGCCACTCCTTGGGTAGTGATACTGCCTTGGAAACCCAAGGAGGGGTCGCTATGAGTCAGGGTGTGACTCGATGGCACATAACAAAAACAACAACAGCAGGCTACTAACCTAAATGTTGGCAATTGGAACCCTCTCAGCTGTGCTACAGAACAAACACTTGTTGAATTGCTTCCCTGAAATTTACAGCCAAGAAAAACCCCATGGAGCAGTTGTAATCCATAACATCTGAAGTTGTCATAAGCGAGAATCGATTATAAAGCAATGAGTTTGGTTCTTTGATTGTTTAAATCTCTGTGGCACCTCTGGGCAGCTCTGCCAATTAGCCCTGGCTAATTTCCTTTCCTACCACACTTCCTGCCTCCTCTGATTTCCTAAGAATCTGAGCTGACTAAGGTAGATGTTAGCTCCAATGAAATGTTTAAAGTAAAATTAAGGATAACCAAAAAAGCCAAACCAGTTGCCAAACTCCATGTACTGCAGAGTAGAACTGCACTCCATAGGGATTTAAAGACTGTGACCTTTCAGAAGCATAACTCCAGGGCTTTTTCCCAAACTCTGCCCAAGTTATTTAATTCTTTACATTACAGATACCTTTGATTCTGAGAAATGAGCTTTAAAAAAAGGCTTGAGCTTTTTATGATGGTTTGTTTTTATATATTGACCTTTCTTTTCTTGTTATAGTTACTAAACTTTCACTGATGACCCTATTAAAAGACAAAAAAAAAAAACCACAAAAAACTCATTGCCAAGTCGATATGACTCATAGTGACCCACCCACTTGGGTTTCCGAGGTGTTATCTCTTATGGAAGTAGATTGCCCAATCTTGCTTCTGAGGAGTGGCTGGTGAGTTTGAACCACCAGCCTTCTGGTTAGCAGTGAAGTGCATTAGGTACTGCGCCACCCTATATAAAGTAACAGTCTCCTCTTTCACACTTCTCTTTCCCTTAATCCCCCATCCCACTTACCTTTATTTTCTGAAGCATGGCTGTTAGCACCATGGTCATATGCAGTCTCTCTGCCCCAGAATGTAAGCTCCTTGATGGCAGGTTCATTTGCATGTTTTGTACCTGACCCAATATTCAGTACCTACTGTGATACCTAGTACATACTTAGAGCTCAATAAATTTTTGTCAAGTAATAAAGTAAATAAGTAATTTCTGCTTATGTCTGCTTATTTTGCTTGCAGTCCTTAACTATAATGAAAACCTACTTTTATGTAGCCAATGCTGAGCAGAAATTAATTTCTAATGGTGGAATTTTAAGCACCACAACTAGCAAAGTAAAATAAATAAAAATATAATCTATAGTGCATCCTATGAAGGACACAAACACAAGTAACTGTGAGGCATACATATCCTTCCTTGGGGAGTGTGAGCTACCATGGGGTAGGGGACAACATGATTAGATTGGGAGGACAGATTCCACAAAGGTTTTACCTTTTGTTTAAGATTTACCATTAGTTCAGCTAAAGGGCTTGAGCTGTAATTGTTTTCAGAATCCTGTGGTCGTTCTGTTTCGGCCTTAAATGTAGGGGTTAATATTGGGAAGACCTTAATATTGGGAGGGTTCATCCTCAATTCTGACTTATTTCAGAAGATCAAATCTATAAGCCCCCTACCATTTCCGTCTAAATAAAGTTGAGATGGTTCTGGGAAAGTGGTCAGGGCTAGACAACACACGATTCCCTCAGAACATGAAAGCAAAGAACCTAAATTTAGATTTCAAAGACTAGCTAAAGACGGCTCCAGGATGACTGAGACCAATTTTGTATCAGAGTCATTGTACCCATTCTGTCTATGCACACCTGTAGATCCAGGGCCAAACTGTAACCAAATTGGCTTCCTCCATGGGGGACACATAAGATGCACATTAGGTATTCTTTCCTAGCCTATGAGAATGGCCAACCAGGAAGGGCAATCAGACACACTATTCAATAAATGGAGGGAATGGAGCCATAAACACAGGGAAGAAAACATTGTTGAACATCTACCATATGCCTAACCCTGCTGTACAGTCTTTACAAGTTTGGGTTTTCATTTATTCTTAAAACAATTAGATAGGGGGATCCATTTTACATGTGAAGAAATTGAAGCCCATGGTTACACAATTTATGAGTAATTCTGCTTAAATTTAACCTAGGCTTATCTTTCAGCAAACATTTATTAGAAGCTTAGGTCTAAACCCATGTATGATCTACCCTTTCTCTGTCTACAACATGGTACACCAGTGGCTTGGTGAATCTAACAAGTGTCAATTGAGTATGCTCTTTATGCAGGGACTGTGCAGGCCCTGAATTAAACACACACTCTGTTTGCTATAAAGCAAGTAGTTAGAAGTCTGAAGAAGGAAGCCTGTGTCCCCCCCTACCCCCCTACCCCCCAAAAAAATGCAATACCAAATAAAAGGTGGTAAGCAATCCAAAAAGACAGCTAACACATTATGGAGTTTGGACGTGTTATGGAATGTTACTTTTAGATGAAGCAAATTTTAGAAAGCTTATTGAAGGATTTCCTAGCTCGCGAATTCAATGGGGTTGGACATAGGGAGGTGGTTGGGGAAGAGCATTTTAGGAAGGGAAACCATGACTATTTCATAGTTTCCAGAATTGGTATGGTAGAACAAAAGATACTATGAATGGTGCTTCTGCCCTAATGCTTAGGGCAACTACTTGAGTGGCTCTTCCAACTAAGGAACAAAATGTTTGAAATATTTTGATTACAACAGCAGCTTCCTTGCAAGCTGAAATATACTCAGCAGCCTACACAAAAGTGCAAGTCAGGCAGAGAGATAAGGCAGCAAACACCTACTGACTTTAAAGCCTCAGCTTTCTGAGACTTGGAAATAGCTTCAGAGGAATTTAACATTGTCACTCCATGAAAGAATTACCAGGGGTGGTTCCTGTGTGTTGTTTAAATAAGGTTCTTTGAAAAGGTCTGGGGGAGGGGGGGTGATTCATGATGGTTGTATTGTTTTAATTATTTCCTTATTACTCTTATGTCTCTAAAAGTGAAACAGACAAGCAGTTATTGAGAACAGTGCTTGTCTGGAAAGGGTCCTAGAGTAACACAAGAAAATCCAGGAAGAAACAACCCTGGTGTTTACTATCAGAGAATTCTGAATTGTTGAAATACCTGTAAGATTGTGGCAATAGATTATCTGCTGAACACTAAAGTCTTGATTTGTTGATAAATATCCCCCAAATGTCTTTAACTCTTCAATTTCTTTCTAATGCATTTGTATAGGTGGGAGGTTTTTATTGTCAATCACTCAGTAACTTTTGATGTTATTTTAAACTGTGCTGAACATTTTACAGTTGATTTTAACTTTTAGGGCAGGGTGTGGGGCCTGAATTCCTTAGCTGCATTGTGAAATGAATATGCATTGTAGGTAATTTTTTTAAAAATACATGTTTATAAAAGTCACAGAGAAGACATTTAAGAGTTGCCAGTGTTGTTGTTGTTGTTGTTATGTGCTGCCGAGTCGGACCAGTATTAGCTAAGGGAAAAATTCTAAGGCCCATATCCTATTTATTATGCTTACCTTGAAAGTTGTTGTTGTTGTTGTTGTTATTTGCCATCCAGTCGGCCCTGACTCATAGCGACCCCTCCTTGGGTTTCCAAGGCAGTATCACTACGGAAGTAGGAATGCCCAACCTTCCTTCCAAGGAGTGGCTGGTGGGTTTGAAAGTACTTACTACTACTTAATTATTACATAGTATCTCCCTGGGGTACCTAGGTAGGAAAAAGTTATGTTTAAAATTGTGTATGTAATGCTTGTAAAACACAGTGAACAATAGCCTAGTGAAATTTACAACTTCTTTGAAAATCTGCCATTAAAACTTGAGGCATGCCATTTACTCAGATGGCTTCTCTGGCCAAGCTACTTTGAATATCTGTGAACAGAGACAATTCTAGAAAAAAGGCTGATGTTTGGCTAAGGGTAGAAAAAAGGGTCAGTTAATAGGTGTTGTTGTTGTTGTTGTTATGTGCCATCGAGTTGTATCACTACAGAAGTAGGATTGCCCAACCTTCCTTCCGAGGAGTGGCTGGTGGGTTTGAACCACCAGCCGTCTGGTTAGCAGGCAAGTGCCTTAGCCACTATGCTACCAGAGCTCCCTTAATAGGTGTTAGTGGGGAGAAAAAGAGTAAGTATTGTTAAAATACTGTATGAATTCTTTGTTTGCCAAAAAGGAATTTCAGGAATGAAGCAATTCTGGGAGCGAGGTGACTGGTGATCCAGAAAGCAGGAGGGGTAGGGAGGGAGGGAAAAAGAATCAGAAGGTGGAGTGACTGGGACATGACCATCCTGTTCTGAATATAAGGTGTCAGTAATGCCACTGGATTTAATGTACCTCCATATAAGCCTAATGTAGCCCATAGGCCACTGTTTGTTCAGGTCTAGCAGATTGATTGCAGTAAGTACAAAAAAGAGTATGTCTTTTTAAAGAAATTCTTCTGATTATAATTAGTTAAAAGAAATAGAGTGTTAAAATAGTGATTACAAAAAAATAAGCTTCACACTGCTAGAAATGGTGAGAACACGTGTTTTATGGGTGGAGTTTAGAGTGAAGGAGTGTTAGGAATGATTCAGAATCAATAGACTGTATGAAACCACAAAGACCCAGAGTAAGTGTTTGATTATGAAAGTGCTTTGTTCTGTGTGTCACAGATTAGATGTAGGAAATTACCTTAAAGGGAAGAAAACTACTCAATCTGGCTTTTAAAAAGACTCCATTAACATTATCAATGTCCTGTGCTAGGGGGCAATCTACTTCCATAGTGATACCGCTGGGAAACCCAAGGAGGGGTCCCTATGAGTCTGGTCCCACTGAAGGCACATAACAGCAACAATGGTTCCAATGAAATGAACAGACTACTGATACTGATATTCAAGGTATCTCTTATTCACGTAGCCTCACTCTCCTAAAATGTTGCTTCAGTTATTAGCTTTAAAAACTTCTCATGTATTAAACTAAGCTATAATTATTGACATTATTTTATCTTCAAATATAATTTAACATTCATTTTATACTAAGATAACAATTTAATTTTCTGGTCTAACCAATAAAAATTCTTTAAGATCTATGATTTCTTTTTTTTCTTCTCTAAGAGAAGCAGAATATTAGCAACTTATCTATGATATTAATGAAAAATAACAAATAATGTTGCTAAAATCTCTGGAGTTTGTAAATCAGACTTGACTAATATAGCCTATATTAGATCATTTGGTTCCAACTCAGATGATAATCTAAAATTTTAAATTACACAATTCTGAGGTAATTATGTAAGTAATTACACAATTCTGAATTGGTCTCCAGCTGTTTTGTACATATACACAAAGGTAGAAGACATGAATACCATATATTTGCCCTGAGAAAGTAAACAGTAAAAGGCAGCACTGAAACTGGGAATAGACAATAAATTAGAGGAACACTTATTCTATTACAGTGACCCACATCACTCCTTTGCATTATGAGCGTAAGAATAATAAACAGAATTTCAGGTCCTTTTATAATAGAAATGTTTAAAAATCTATTTTATATCTTTTGAGTAATGCCAATAATGGTGATTAGATATTGAACATAAAAACAGTTGTAATATTATTAAAGTACTCTTTTAAAAAAGAGCTGGGGAAACCAATATGTAGACCTAGAGAAAAATGCATATTTGGAAAAAAAACTTTTAGCATTTGAAAACACAACTCACCATAACATATTTTTCTATTCTTTGACTAATCAGCTTTAGGCTTAACAATATTACTTGACCAAAGCAATCATAACCAAAGTGGCAATTCCTTGAATTCCAGAAGAAAATGTTGCCTATTGAACCAACTGCCATTCAGTCAATTCCAACTCGTAGCAACCCTGTAGAACAGAGTACAACTGCCCCATAGAGTTTCCAAGGCTGTAAATCTCTGTAGAAGCAGACTGCCACATTTTTCTCCTGCAGAGCTGCTGTGGGTTTGAAACATTGACCTTTTGGTTAGCGCTGAGTGGCACAGTGGTGCCACAGGGTCTCCAAATTATTTCCACTAAATTTTAAATCGAACTAACACCTACATTCATTGGCACAATTGACCAGAGGGGACCACGTTAGGATTATTGTATCTCAATTACGTTTTCTTTGAAGAATAACAAATGGGAACTTTTCTTGAAAGATAATAAGAACATACTGTTTTTGTCCACTGCTGTCAAGTCAGTTCTGACTCATAACAACCCTATGTACAACAGAACGAAACACTGCCTAGTGCTGCACCATCTTTATAATCATTGTCATGTTTGAGCCCATTGTTGCAGCTGTTGTGTCAGTTCATCTTGTTGAGGGTCTTCCTCTTTATTGCTGACCCTCTTCTTTACCAAGCATGAAGGGACTGGTCCTTCTTGATAATTGTCCAAAGTGCGGGAGATGAAGCCTCGTCATCCTCGCTTCTAAGGAGCATTCTGTCTGTACTCCTTCCAGTACAGGTTTGGTTATTCTTCTGATAGTCCCTGGTGTATTCAATATTCTTTGCCATTACCGTCATTCAAAAACATCAATTCTTTTTCAGTCTTCCTTATTCATTGTCCAGCTTTCACATGTTTATGAGGCAATTGAAAATACCATGCTTGGGTCAGGTGCACCTTTATCCTCAAAGTGACTTCTTTGTTTTATGACACTTTAAAGAAATCTTTTGCAGCAGATTTTCCCAGTATAATACATAATTTGATTTCTTGACTGCTGCTTCAGTGGATAGTGATTGTGGAGCTGAGTAAAATGAAATCCTTGACAACTTAAATATTTTCACCACTAGTTATGATGTTGCTTATTGGTGCAGTTGTGAGGATTTTTGTTTTCTTTATATTAAGGTGTAATTCGTATTGAAGGCTGTTGCCTTTGATCTTCATTAGTAAGGGCTTCAAGTTACATTCATTGTCAGCAATCAAGGTTGCAAATCACAGGTTGGTAATAACTCTTCCTCAAATCCCGATGCCACATTTTTCTTCTTATAGTCCAGCTTCTCAGATTATTTGCTCAAAATACAAATTGAGTCAGAATGGTGAGAGAATAGAACTCTAACACACACCTTTCCTGATGTTAAGCCATGCAGTATGCCTGCAGTATCTCTTTGTGCATTCGAATGACTGCCCATTGGCCTATATATGGGTACCTCATGGGCACAATTAAGTCTTCTGGAATTCCCATTCTTTGCAACGTTATCCGTAATTTGTTATGATCTGCACAGTTGAATGTCTTTGCATATTCAATAAAACACAGTTAAATACCTTTCTTGTAGACTTTCCTTTCAGCCAAGATCCATCTGACATCAGCAGGGATATGCCTCATTCCACATTCTCTTCTGAATCTGGCTTGAATTTCTGGCAGTTCCCTGTCAAGATACTGCTAGAAAAGTTTTTGAATTACTGTCATCAAAATTTTACTTGTGTGTGATATTAATCCTACTGTTCAATAATGTTCTCATTCTATTGGATCACCTTTCTTTGGAAAGGGCACAGATGTGAATCTCTTACAGTCAGTTGGCCAGGTAGATGTTTTCCAAATTTCTTGGTATAGATAATGCTTCCAGCATTGCATCCAGTTGTTGAAACATCTCAATTGGTATTCCATCAATTCCTGTGGCCTTGTTTTTGGCCAGTGTCTTCAGTGCAGCTTGGATGTCTTCCTTCAGTTACATTGATTCTTGATCCTGAAATGGTTGAACTTCAACCAATTATTTTGGGTACAGTGATTCTATATATTCCTTCCATCTTGTTTTGATGCTTCCTGAGTTGTTGAATATTTTGATAGCAGAATGTTTCAATATTACAACCCTGGAGAAGGATATCATATTTGGTAAAGTAGACAATCAGTGAAAAAGAGGAAGATTCTCAATTAAATCCATCTAGTTGGGTTGACACAGTGGCTGTAACAATGGGCTCAAGCATAGCAACAGTTATAAGGATAGCACAGAACTGAGAGATGTTTCATTCTGTTGGACTCTTTGTTGGAACTTACTCGATGGCACTTAACAACAAGTCATTAGTCTTGCAAAAATCTTTCATGCTATTTCCAGCATCATTTCCATCACCAAGGTCGTGTTTTCCAACTACGGATCATTCTTTGTTTCCAACTTTTGTATTCAGTCACCAGTAGTTATTAATGCATGTTATTGCATATTTGATCAATTTCAGACTGCAGAAGTTGGTAAAAATATTCAATTTTCTTTGGCATTCATGGTTGGTGTATAAATTTGAGTAGTAGTTATAGTAATTGTTCTTCCTTGTAGGCATATGGATATTACTCTATCACTGACAGCGTTGTACTTTAAGATAGATCTTGAAATGTTCCTTTTGATGAAGAATGTGACACCTTTCCTCTTCTTCAATTTGTCTTTCTTGACATAGTCGATCATATGTTTGTCTAATCTAAAATGGCCAATACCAGTCCATTTCAGCTCCCTTCAATTTACTATAGATCATTAAAATATTACAGATAAATACACAGCCATACATGAGATAAAAGAATGACAGTATATAAATGTCACCCAGATATAGAATGTTCCTTTCAAACCAACATAGTAAGCTTTTCTCAGGAAGAAAGAATCTGCCTACATTTTAGAGGAGGGAATTTTTCTTCCTCTCCATATTCCCTGAGTGACAAAGAAACTTTAGAGAGTATGTGAACATATTCCATCCATTCCAAGACAAAAGAACATATGCAACTATCTCTTCACAGATGACTCTACTGTAGTGATCCACAGACTAGATATCAACCTGAAGGATTAAGTGCAGACTAAATTGTTTAACTGGAATATATTGAATATACACAGAAATATGGCTAATTAACAATTAACTGTTAGGTGCTGATACAGGACTATACTGGAAGCAATATTATAAGATATTATAAGATGAGTCTCCTGATGTCAAGCAGCTAAATAGAGACAGCCTCTTCCTGCTTTAATCTGGCCCCACTCTATTCCATTCCCCACATAGCTACTAGAGTGAACTTTCTAAAATCTCATCATAGCATTTCCCTATTTAAATTCCTTCAGTTTTTTGCTGTTATCTACAGGGGTAAAATCCTCATTCAACACGGCATTCCAAGTTCTTCATGATCCGATGCCTGCAACTTCTCAAACTTCATCCCTATCACTCCCACCCCCCTTCACACTGACAGGGGGAATTTATCTTGCTTGGTATTCCTACCCCTCCCCCACCTGCTCCACTCCTCTCTTTCTTCTCTTTGCCTGGTTAACTCTTAACCTCCCCTCAAAACTCAGTTCTGTTTTGCCCTCTTATAGGAAGCCTTCCCTCACCCCTATTCTCCACCTCACATTGTAGAGTGAGATCTTGAATGTAAGTAGAAGAGTTTGATCATTGTGAGTCACCAAAGATATTTCAGTATGGAAGAAACATGAAAAATGCAAGGGTTTTGTGAAAATATACTTGACAGAAGTATGAAGGATAAGTTTAAAGGAGAAGGCAGAGTACCCATGAATCAGTTGGGGAGGAAGTGATTAGTGAAAATATAATGAGGCAATAGAAATATAATGAGCTGAGAATCATTACAAAGAAACCGTATAGTGGATTTTTAAAGCAAAACATAATCTATTTAAGACTCTTATAAATTCACCTTTTTGATCACTAGTTACATCATCATGAGTCTGATGTGATATTAGTCATTGCAGTTCTTAAGTCTAATAAGTAAATCATTATGAGATGCCTCAGCAAATGAATTGGCAGAGATGTTAAAGCAAGAAGACAAACTACAGAAATTAATAGATTTAGAAACTTCCAGGATGGATGTATTTACTGTTTTACCAGTATGCTGAGTTACCAGTTTATAATCACAAGAATCATATTCTGACTTCTCAAACAAAATATGTGACATAGATACATACAATATAAAAGGGCCTT
Organism: Orycteropus afer afer; assembly: GCF_000298275.1. NCBI lineage: Eukaryota > Metazoa > Chordata > Mammalia > Tubulidentata > Orycteropodidae > Orycteropus > Orycteropus afer. The sequence goes on from NW_006921687.1 coordinate 4,671,882, forward strand.
TTATCTGTATTTTTGTGGTTATCTAGAGCAATAATTTGAGGGGTGTCAAAAAATTCCATAAAGTGGTATCATAGGCTATTCCTCAAAATTCATATTGGGCTCTTGAAAACTAAGATGTGGCTCGTTAGTATACTCTGTAAGTCATTCAACCATTGACCAGTCAGTCACATACTGGCACTTGGAGCTTGTGGCCCATTCTCCCAGGAGAGCTGGTCTGTCCTTCATATACTCAAGTTTGTAAGAACGCATGGCCATGTACGTTTCAGCCTACAGTCAACATACTGAGTTGTTTCTCAGAGTTAATTCTGTAAATTGTGTTAACTCATCACAGTGAACAACACTGCACAATTTTTTTTTGTTAAGTTTTTAATAATGCAAAATATTAGACTTTTATCTGCTTTCTAAAAACATTCTTCCCCATAATGTCCTAAATAAATAAATTTCACTCCTTTTCCAGCCTGAGCAGGTACTTACCTAGGTAGTATGGAATAAAATGATTATGGGTTCCATAAATAGTTGCTAATTTTTTTAAGTGGGGGCAGGAAATAAGAATGGAACAAGAAAAAAGAAGTATGTTGTTGTTGTTATGTGCTGTCGAGTTGGCCCCAACTCATAGCGACCCCTTCTTGGGTTTCCGAGGCAGTATCACTACGGAAGTAGATTGCCCCATCTTCCTTCCGAGGAGTGGCTGGTGGGTTTGAACTGCCAGCCTTCTGGTTAGCAGTCAAGTGCCTTAGGCACTACGCTACCAGAGCTCCTAAAAAGAAGTATGTATTTTTTAAAAATGTAAGTCCAGGAAATGAGTCCTCTGTTACACGTCCACAAGGGCAAGCAAAAAACTGCCCCAAGTCAGAGATATTAATGTGTGGTTTTTGATGGGTCCTCACATATTTCATGTTTTTCTTTTGCTATGTAAATTACTTCTGATAAGATTCAAGATGCCATGCCACACCTGTGATAAAATGTCCCTACTTCTATTCTAATGAAAGAAAGTAAGCCTAAATCTTTAAGAACTGGTCTTACCCAGAGCTTTCTGTTGTTGTTAAGTGCCACTGAGTGGGCTCCGACTCGTAGTGACCCTGTGCACAACAGGATGAAACAGTGCCGAGTTCCTGCGCCATCCTCACAATCCTTGCTGTATTTGAGCCCATAGTAGCAGCCACTGTGTCAGTCCATTTTGTTGAAGATCTTCCCCTTTTTCGCTGACCCTCCACTTTACCAAGCATGATATGCTTCTCTAAGAAATGGTCCCTTCTGACATGACCAAAGTAGGGGAGATGAAGTCTGGCCATTCTCACTTCCAAGGAGCATTCTGGCTGCACTTCTTCCAGGACAGATTTGTTTGTTCTTCTGGCGGTCCATAGTACTTCCAGTATTTCTCATCAATGCCTCAACTCAAAAGCATCAACTCTTGTTTGGTTTTCCTTATTCATTGTCCAGATTTCACATGCCTGTGAGGTGATTGAAAATACCATGGTTTGGGGTAGGTGCACCTTAGTCTTCAGAGTGACATCCATCCTTGCTCTTTAATACTTTAAGGAAGTCTTTTGCAGCAGATTTTCCCAGAACTTTCTGTAGGAAGACCAAATACAGGAATATGATAGCTTTAGACTTTTAGCCTCTGTTTCCAGCAAAAAGCTCATTGTGAGTCAACATAGTACAAAGGCAACTACTTGCGGTTGTTAACACAATTAAGGTTAGCATTTAAATCAATATTGATAATGAACATGTGCTGATATCTGTGCATTTATTTATCTTTACCTTTTTTATGGGAACCTCTTTTAATACTTTTATCTCTAGGAATTCTCCTTTTAGAACTCAGTGTAAACCAAATCACTTTTTAAACTGTTCTCATAGAGTGTTGGAAGCTTGAAAGAAAAGATGCTTTTCTGAAAGTAAGTGCTGCTTGCTTTCTAGTAGAAACAGGTGATATAAATTTTTAACTCTTTTTTGTTTAGAATTTCTCTATCTCTGCTTACCATATAAGAGAAGCTGTTTTTTTAGAGTGTGCTATGGTAACAGGACAGCTCTGGTGGCATAGTGTCTAAGGCTATGACTGCTAACCAGAAGGCTGGCGGTTCAAACCCACCAGCCACTCCTCGGACAGAAGATTGGGCAATCTACTGCCTCAGAAACCCAAGGAGGGATAGCTATGAGTCGGATCCTACTCGACAGCAGTGGGTTTTATGGTAATGGAAGCAGAATAGAATCAAATTGGCATAATAAAATATGTCAATTTGCTATAATAAATATTAAGTTGAACCAATTAGTTAATTTAGCTTCTCACAAAACCCACAAATAGAAAAAAAATTGTGATTATGGAAATCACTTTAGCATTATAAACCCTAACAATAATTTATTATTTTGGATAATACTTACATAGCTGTGTAGGATGAAAGATATTTTTCTCCTAACAGCTTGCTTAGGGATCATGTAATTCAGATGTAACATTCAGACTTGAAAAGAGAAAAGTTATATTATCTTTTGAGGGCTAGACCTCGTCAGTTTTCTGAGCCATTTGGAATTCTTCTACTATGGAATCCAACACCACCACTTCCCACCCTTCAATTACTTTGACTTGAATTGGTTATTTGAGGAAAGAGGGTAGAGTTTAAAGTTGTTTTATAGCTACCTACTTCATTTCCCCTAACATGGGCTCCATAAAATGTCTATGGTGTTCTTAGAAGAAAAAACAAAAAAAAAAAAACAACCAAACTCACTGCCATTGAGTCGCACCCGACTCATAGCAACCCTTCCTTGGGTTTCCAAGGCGGTATCACTATGGAAGTAGAACGCCCAATCTTCCTTCTGAGGAGTGGCTGTTGGGTTTGAACTGCCACCCTTCTGGTTAGCAGTCAAATGCCTTAGGCACTATGTCACCAGTCTCTTTCTTTGAAGAACAGATTTGTGTAATGTTTGCCTGAGTCAATATTAATTTGAATTATTCCCTAATGTTCGATAGTCATAAATCATCATCTGCTTTTGGAAAGCACATTATGCATTGGACAAGTGAACTGAATGACTGAAAAGCTACAATGTTGTCATAGTGATCCTCAGTGACTAGGTTAATCAGAATCAACCAGAGAAAGTCAAACTTAACACCACTGGTAAATTTACCAGAATAAAAAATCTGAGATACAGTACAACACAGTGTAATTAAAGCATGCACATTGGTTTAGCCTCTCCGGAACAGATTAATTCATGAAAAAGTGTGAAAAACAAATTTTTGTGAACCAGGTTCTGTTTTTAAAACCTATCTCATTTTTGCATATTGTTTAACAATTTTAAAAACATTTGAATGTGTGCTTTCTCAGGCAAACCTCTCTCTCAGCAACCCTGTTGTTGTTGTTGTCGTTGTTGTTGTTGTTATGCCATCGAGTCGGCCCTGACTCATAGCGACTCCTCCTTGGGTTTCCGAGGCAGTATCATTACAGAAGTAGGATTGCCCAACCTTCCCTATCAGTAGTTGGAATTACAGGGAAATGAGGCTTCTAAGTGATTTGTGCAAACACACAGAAGGTGGTAGAACCAGGACTCAAAACCAAGTCACAGATTGCTTTGACTTACAGAAGATACCTCCTTCCTTTCGTAAAATAAACAGATCTTTTGAAACATAATCATGACCTAATTTTTCTTGTTAGTAAACCTAGTTTCAAGCAGGATGTATCTCTGTCTATCTATAAGCTTGTTTCCTTGTTTCTATTTTTGGAAAAAGATGTGGCTGAATTATTGTATATGTTCAATAGCCATAATATATATTTTATTCACTGGTTAAATGGAAAATAATGACTTCCCTAAAGAAATGTTTCCATCCCAGTCAATATTTACTTTTTTTTTAAATTCCAATCAGTCTAAAATTTCTTTAAAATCTTTATCCGCCATCCTGATCTCAGATTCATGACTGCCTGGGCAAATTAATCTGTAGTATTGTTGTTTATGATTGGCTTTTTAACCAGAGAAACCATATATTGTGCAAAATGCAAGTGGAACATCAGCTGTCACATCTTTGTTTACGTATATATTCCTCAGGAAGAGAGTCCAGGGTTTAAGAAAATAATCCCCCACCCCACCCCCATTGCCAACAACTACCTTGTAGTTATTTTGGGAATAATTAAACTGGTCTCAGTTCACTCTTGTGAAAATTAAAGGAGAAGCTTCCTTACATGAGCAAATAAAAACTTGGTATTTTCAAATATTTCACATTGCCCAGGCAAAGGTTCTAGAGGAATATTAGAATGATAGTTTTTAGTCTTTATATCAAAAGTTATGAATAATAATCCCTCTAGGGTTTTGATAAATGACAATTTCAGAAACACTACCACCCATTGAACAGAGAACAGTGGAAAAAGGAGGAACCAGCCAACCTGACTAATAAATCTCTGTAATTTAAAGCAAATGAACTTAAAATTCCCTGTTTATAAATGGAGATAACAATAGCTGGCTCTGTGCCACAGAATGTTTTAAAGAAACACATAAGATACATTGAGCTCTTTAAAGAAAGGTAATATTGAAATGTAAGGCGTTTATATAAGTTGCTTTTAAAAAGTCTTCCCCTCCAGCAACAACCAGAATTAAACATTTTACTTCAGCAATCCTGATTATAAAACATAATGGTTAGCTATTTTGGTAGGATAGATTGTTCCACTCGAGGGCCTGTCAAAAGGTTCTTACATTTTAAAAATCCTGGCAGGTACCTCAGCGTAAACTTGGAATATATTTCTTCTTCAATATCTACCTACTCTAGGAAGTAGGTAAAGGGTACTTTTCCAGGTGATGAGGGGCTAGAGGGCCCCCACTTGCACAAATGTTGCTTGGTCCCAAAATCACACCCTTTCATCATCTGACATTTCATCATAGAGTAAGAATTAATGATTCCAGCTACCATCTATATATAATCATTAGTGTTTTCTCATTATAGATTGCCCCTGACTTTCATACATTCAATTTTTATATAGTTTAAACTATTAAACATAGATA
>NW_006921687.1:4677783-4678946 GCF_000298275.1 Orycteropus afer afer
CTCTACATCTTTAATGAGACTCTGAAGCCCGGAAGAGTTCATTGAGTACCCCCTGCCCCCACTCCAGGATTTTTAAAAGATACTACATGACAGAAAAAGAAATTTTGGTTAAAATTAGGGAGCTAGAAATTACGTAGGTTTTACAACTCTTTGATTATTTTAGTTAGCCTTTTATTTATTTATTATTTTTTAATAAGGCAGAGAGAGATTACAAAAGAAGAAAAAATAAAAAAACTGAGAGAAGGGTAAAGGAGATGAAGAGGGACATAATAGTTTTCTATCACTCCCTCTTCTCAAAAGGGAATATTTTAAGATAGATGTATGACACACAGACCAATTGAGAATCTGTGTAAGCCACACACAACTAAGCACAAAGGATACTTCCTGCTTTGTATTTGCATGAGAGTAGTCTGGCTGTTAGACCACCAAAGAATGAGCCGTGGGATCCCACAAAACCAGTGAAAAAAGTGTAAGTTCACTAAAAAGTGTAAGTTTCAATTCTTCTACTGCCTAACTGGCATTTCCAGATACCTCAACCAGGGCCTTGATCTTTTTCAAGTGGAGCCTTTTTCAGGTTTTTGACCTCAGTGACCTACCTTGTAGTTCATACAAGCTGCCTTATCTAGAAGTGTTGAGTCACCGTTATATTTATTGCCTACACCTACTTATTACATGAAGTTTCTGAGTTCCTTCCCTGGGAACCCATTTCTCCTGCTCTTACTTGAGAAACTGAACTTTATACAATGGACCACATAAACCACTGAGTGATTCCCAGATTTTGCAACATTGTAACAACTAAACGCGTTTTTGGATTTTTGTGAATTCTTTTTTTCCCTCCAAAAAAAAAAAAAATCCAAGAAACCTTTTAAAATTAGATTTTAACTTTGAAAAGTTTGTGGAGAATTTTGTGATAACCTTTGATTTTTTTTTTTCTTTTGTCTCATCCAGCTAAACTAGTAATTAAAAACCCTAATATAAATCTAATGCTTATTCTAAGTTTGCAAGTTGAACATACTATTGTTATACAATCTTTAAGTATTCATTGGCCCACTTCCATTCTGAATTATTTTCCTATGTGCTTGATTGCAGGAAATCTTCATCGAACCAGCAGTGTTCCCGAGTATGTTTACAACCTACACTTGGTTGAAAATGATTTTGCTGCC
>NW_006921687.1:4679766-4680936 GCF_000298275.1 Orycteropus afer afer
CTCCTCATGCCACCAAGATATGCTCGTTCAGAAATTGTTGGCTTCGGTCATCCCAGTGCTGTGAGCAGACAGCGTCATTATGACACTTATCACAGACAGTACCAGTACGGGTCTGTTAACAACACTGTTTTTGATGGCGTTCCTGTCACCCCAGCAGTGTACACATACCCCAGGCCTGGGACCAGTCACAGCATGGGCAACCTCTTGGAAAAAGAGAACTACCTTACTTCAGGCCCTGCCGGTGGGCAAGTGAGGCCCCTGTTGCCCCTGCAGCCTGTAACCCAAAACAAGGCTGTTAGATCCTCCTGGCATCAGAGCTCCTTTCACAGTACCCGCACTCTGAGGGAAGCCGGGCCCAGTGTTGCTGTGGATTCAAGTGGGAGGAGAACACACATGACCGTTGGCCAGGTGGCAGCAGGAGGAAGTGGGAATTTGCTCTCGGAAAGAAGCACTTTTACGGACTCCCAGCTTGGGTAAGGCCCCTCCTGACTCTGAAGTTCAGTCAGTGCCAGCACATTCTGTTCCCACAGCCCTTACAGCATGAGCTGGCACTTCTGGGGTAGACAGAAAGGGTTCCAGAGATAAGTGATTAAAATAATAACTTTTTATACAGCTGCCTAATTGACAGATTAGACCATTTACCTCAGGGAAAAGGGCCAACATACCTGCTCATACGGCAGCTTTGTGGGGAAACAGGACATTTCAGTCCATCTGTTCCAGATTAAATGCTGGCTGGAGGGATGTTTACCCCTAGGCTATATGAAAATCTGCTCTGAGCAATAGCAAACTTTAAGTAAACCAAGAAATGGATAATTTCATGCATTTTCTCAATAGTTCCTTGAAATAAAGAAAGGGAAAAATACTTGCTCTTGGCCCTAAAAATGAACTTCAAACAATGTTTTGATAACTACTACCATAAAAAGACAAATTTAAGGAAAAGCAACTGATTTCTAGATGCCTCTTTCCTTCCTTTGATACCTGAGACCTTTATTTTTTATTACAGTATCAGAAATATGGAGGTAGTTTTTGGCAACTGATGACCAATGAAAATATTTTAATTTTTTTTTTTTTCTAACTAGGATTTGGGTGAAGATTGACAGAGTAAATTCACTTTTCATACAGCAGTTCACATATACTTTGTCTCATGTCATTGACCAAAATTTACAATGC
>NW_006921687.1:4695937-4697067 GCF_000298275.1 Orycteropus afer afer
AAGGGTGCAGCCATTTTGAATGCTTACAAGCGGTGGCCATTTTGGATATTTAAAGTGACTGAGGGCAGTCTTTACATTTTTAATCTTCACAAGTGGCAACCATTTTGGATTTTAAAGTGATAGCATTCTCATTTGGATTCCAGAGATCTAAGAATAGGCTCTGTTTGCCAAGGTTGGCAGGGACATACGAGAGGCTGATAACAGGAAAGATAACAGGTGGTGAGTGTATAAGTGCTGCCAACTAGTGAATAGAGGAGCACAGCACAGTACCCTGCTTGCATAGATAACATACAAGCAAAACAAAGAAAACAAAAATCGTGGGCAAGTCACTTCAGTGTACAATCACCAATTAAATATAAACACAAAAAAGTCACAATACCTCGGAGGCAACAGAGCATCACAGTCCACACAAAGAAACAAAATAAAGCAGGAGAAACGAGGGACCAGGATACAGACCCAAAAAATATCCCTGAGGAAGATGTAGCATTAGAACTCCCTGATGGATTTCAAGAGAATTATATTTAGGTATCTTCAATGAATTGAGAGACAGATCAAGGAAAACACAGAGAAGACCCTAGAACAATGTTGAGAGACAAGAACAAAATGACAAAATAAATGAAAAATTAGAAATGATACAAAATCTACACACAGAAATCCAGAAGATTAATACTAAATTTTCAGAAATAGATAAGACATTGAATGGGCAAAGGACCAGAATTGAATCAATGGAAGACAGAATTAGGGAGATTGAAGGCAAATACCTGAACACTGCTTTGGAAAGGGATAAATCAGAAAAAAGATCAAAACAAAATGAAGAAAGCCTACAGTTTATGTGGGATACCATCAAAGGGAATAACCTACATGTAATCGAATTCCAGAACAGGAAGAGAATAATAAAACCACATAGAAAACTGTCAAAGATTTGTTGGAAGAGAATTTTCCTGGTATGATGAAAGATAAGAATATATCCACTCAGGAAGTCCAACAAACCCAAAACAGGATAGACCCCAAAAGAAAATCACACAGACATATCATTATCAAACTTACCAAAACCAAAGACAAAGAAAGAATCATGAGAGTGGCACAGGAAAAACGAAAAGTTACCTACAAGGGGCATCCAATAAGACTAA
>NW_006921687.1:4698166-4707189 GCF_000298275.1 Orycteropus afer afer
ATAAATTATATTTCAATAAAACGCATTTTTAAAAAAATGTGCCATGGTCTGCTGAAAGGACTAACAAATCTGTCCTGGAAGAAGTGTAGCTGGAATGCTCCTTGGAAACAAGAATGGCCAGATTTCATCTCACCTACTTTGGTGATGTTGTCAGAAGGAACCATTCCCTAGAGAAGGATATCATGCTTGATTAAATGGAGGGTCAATGAAGAAGGGGAAGGCCCTCAATGAGATGGATAGACACAGTGGCTGCAATGATGGGCTCAGGCATAACAAGCATCATGAGGCTGGCACAAGACTGGGCCGTGTTTTCATTCTGCTGGGTATAGGGTTGCAATGAGTTGGAGATGACATGATGGCACCTAACAACGACAACAATGATCTGAAGTTTGTGCCTTTCTTTCCGTTCATTGCATATCTTGCTACTTTGATCTTCCCTCACTCAAAACCATTTTCTGGGGCTGAGAATGATCTTTCCTAATCTGATTGTTTCTCTCACCAGTTTAAAGTCTTCCCAAAAATCCACTAAGTATTCATGGTTCTTGGCATGTCATATAAAGCCCATTGTGTTTTCATCTGTGCTTATCACTCTAGTCTTATCTCTGTATTCTCTGTCTGTCCTTTATCACCATTATCTCTAAACACACACACATGCAAACCGCTGGGACCCTCTTGCACTTTCCCTAATGGAAGATATTCCTATTCATTCTGTCTCCCCTCTCCCTTCCCTCTGGTCCTTTATATATACAGCTGTTTATTGCCTGCCTACTCCTAATTCTGAATTTAGCTCCAGCACCACCTTTTCCCTGATCACTCCACTCCAAATCTAGTTGATGTTTCCCTGCTGTGCACTCATAGCAGCACTGGATAGGTGTCTCTAGCAGAAAGATAGATTGTAGTTGTGAATGTCCTATCTACTCACACTCTAGACTTTGAGCTTCTTGGGAGTATCTTACTCATCTGTGTATTTGTAAAACAGGTGTATGTAGGCACAGTATAAAGGTATGGTGAAAGAATGAAGGAAGGAAGAAATGAAGTATGGATTCCACTTTTTGCCATCTGAATATTTTGTTCGTTGTTGTAGTTGCTGTGGCTCAAATTCTAGAAGAAACATTAAACATACTATTTAGTATAGTTTTTTTAATGGATGGACTAAATTTTATTATACTTGTTGTTGTTGTTACGTGCCATCGAGTCGGCCCCAACTCATAGCGACCCCTCCTTGGGTTTCCAAGGCAGTATCACTACGGAAGTAGGATTGCCCAACCTTCCTTCTGAGGAGTGGCTGGTGGGTTTGAACCTCCAGCCGTCTGGTTAGCAGGCAAGTGTCTTAGCCACTATGCTACCAAAGCTCCCTTTATTATACTAGTTAATCATATTTCAAAGCATTGTAAAATGAAAAGTAAGAAATCTATTCTTGACAGTTCACCAAATTGCCCTCCTAGAGACCAGAAATCATGAAAACCAACTCCTTTCTTCGATCTTTAAAGGGAAAACTTTGCTCCCTGTGGAACAGAGGACTAGAGGTTTTACCTATAATGAGGAAAGAAGATGATTAAGGTAGCTTCTAGGTCTAACTTCCTTCTCCAGTGGCACTGTGATTAAAGCATTGGGCTGCTAATAAGAGGTCTGCAGTCGAACCCACTAGCTGATCTGCAGGAGCAAGATGAGCCAGACTACTCCGTCAAGATTTACAGCCTTGAAAACCCTGTGGGGGCAGTTCTACTCTGTTCTGAAGGGTCACTATGAGTCAGAATTACATTGATGGCAGCGGATTGGTTTGGTTGGTGTCCCCATGACTCATTTTAAGCTGTTGTTATCTTAGAGACTTCTCCCCATGGCTCATTTTAAGCTGTTATCTTAGAGACCTGTCCCCTAAGACCACATACTCTTTTCCTTTGTTTTTTGTTGTCTCACATGTCAAACTGCCCATTCCCTATTTTTTGCATCTGCTTCTCTCTATCTGTGAAATTCCCACATGTAAAGAAATGTTCTTTCATACTTGTGGAACAACGCTACAGAATAGCTAGGTAAAACTATAAACCTACATAATTGGCATAATATATTAAGCAATGGATCTGTCTTTACGAAAGAAGAATGACAGGTCACACAGTTAGTAGTACAGTTGAAAACTAAAGCATTGTATTAAAGGAGACAGTCAATACCCATTCTAAATCAGATTGCTAAAAAAGGGTTAAAAAGCCATTTAGTAAAGGATTATAGATGATTTTTTCTGAAAATACTGTTTACATACCTTTTTGGGACTGGTAGTTTAACAAATGAATATTAGATTCAGTTCCTCCAGAGTGCCCAGCACTGTGATAAATACCAGAAGAGATATAAATTGAGTAGAATATATGAAGGTCCAGGAAGTGATTAGTGAAAAAGAAAATGTCACATGTAGACAATTACTAGGTTTTGTGGTACATACTAGTGTCTAGAGGAATTCAGAGAAGAAACAGAACAATGTTCTCTGGGATGAGTTGAGGGAGACAACATAGAAAGACAGTGAGAGCAGAAAGGATGACATGGTGACTTCCCTCCACATTCTTTCTTTTCTTAATATTTTTTTAATATTCTCCTAATTGCCTAGTCTTTTGTCTTCCATTCTTCATTTCTTATTCAGCTGTTTCTTTCTTTTTGTTTCTATTTTTATATCCTTGTTCAAAGCCTTATTGCCACAGTTGACTCTTTTAGTACCCTCATAGCTCTCTATTTCTAGAAACATATATTAACTTGAGTAGTCATCTTTCCAAACCAGTACTTTTACCACATTTTGCAATCTTTGTGAGGTAGAGGAATTTGCACTTATTGAGCATCTGAGAACATGCAATAGCTTTCCATTGTTATCTCTTATTTGCTAGGCCTTCAGAGGAACAGCCATATTCCGATACTAGGGAACCAGCCTACAGCAGGGCTGTGTTGTCACTTGGCAAGAAAGTTGATTCCTGGGTGACCAAATACATGAAAATAAGTTCTACTTTGGATTTTTTCATGCAGTGTTTCATATTTTGACCAATAATAGTTTTCAGTGCTGCCTCTTACATTTTTCACTTAAATTAACCATCATTTTTACATATTAGCTAACCCACCCACTGCCATCAAGTCAGATCCGACTCATAGCGACCCCTCCTTGGGTTTCCAAGGCAATATCACTACGGAAGTAGATCGCCCAACCTTCCAAGGTGCTATAAAGTCTCCCTTCCAAGGTGCTATAAAGTCTCCCTTCTGGAGAATAAGCTCAGGGGACAGTAGGAGCCAGGGAAAAACTGTTCTTCCTGATTCTCCCACATCTCCAATGCCATCTCTCAAGCCACATTTCCACAGACATCAACAAGTATTTTATGAGTGAGTGGGAAGGGAAGAAGGGAGGGAGGGAGGAAAAGAGAAGGAGGGAGGGACTGTGCAAGGGAAGGAGGGAGAGAAGGAGTAGAGTACTGTAGAATAAAGGATGAAAGGAGTAGCTCTACCTGGGGATGGTAGATCCCCAGAGAAAAGATTACACAAAAGTGATGATATTTGAGTTGAGTCATGAAGAACAGGTAAGAATTAGTCAGATAGAAGGAAGAACTTTCCACAAAAATCAAAGAGGGTGACTTTGTGAAGAGGCATGCTGTGTTTAGAGAACAACTAGAAGACTGGTGTAATTGGTGGGTGGAGTAGTAGATCAGAGGAGTGGGTAGAAACGGGGTTGAGGGTGACAGGAAATAGAGCCAGACTGGTGTCAAAATGTGAGGCTGTTATGGAGTTGGACTTTAGAGACAATAACAAAACAGATAACTCACACTCTGACAGCTGTAGCAGATCTCCTTATTGAAGAAATCTTCATTCGGTTTGGAAATTGTTTTTTGTGATAAAGTGCGGTAGTACTGGAATGGTTGAGAGTAAATACAGAGCTTCTTTGTGAATCACATTCAGAAAAGTAAAGGGTTACCGTAATGGAATTATTTGTGGGTGTCCAGACTTGGAAAATCCAAAGTTTCCTGAGTCATTTCTGGCTTATGAGGTAGGTTAATGGCTGAATCTGAAATAAATAAATGACTGCATTAAACAGAAGGCTATTATTATGTTAGGAATGATCTTTCATCATTCTTAATCAACTATTGTGATAGATGATAAAGATATAAAATTGCCATATAGAAAAAGACTTACAGACTTTCAATATCTTTGTAAAAGCATTGGAGTCCATAGAAGTATTTCCATCTCTGTGAAAATTGTTTTTATATTAAATGAAAGTGGCTCAAATTCTGCATTTAATGGTAATAGCTTACATTTTTTACCAATTAAAATTGACTCCTGAGGCACAATATCTTGGAGCATAAGATCATTATATAATGCTCAGTCTAGATGCCAGAAATGTTCTGCTTCATTTTTAATACCCTTATCTTTATGAAGTAATACTTTTATGTTTGAACTTGTATTTCAGAAGCAGTGGGTATTAGTTTTTAATCATGAGGCTATTATTCCTTATCCCCTCAACTGTACCACAGCCATCCATATACAAGCATACCATGCACAACCCTACACACACTTACATCTGTACACACATACATGTTTTAATGGATTAGCCTGATAGAGAATTTAGTCACTGTGCTTGCTAGCACATATTGGAAAACACCTTTCAGGATATCTAAGGAGTCTCTATAACCCGGAATGAATAGGTCTAGGTAACCATCTTTGAAGCCCAAAAAGGGTCTGAGATTACCTATAAGAGGTGTCATTAGCAACGATTCTAATGACAATTAGCGACAATCCTGAGTTATGGCTTCTGTGAAGCAGTGTTATAGAAGCACTAACGCACTGACATCCATGTTGATAATAGACCACCTAACTTAATCACTCTCCAGACAGAAATAAAAGGGGAGAGAAGGAATAGTTCTATGAGGAGTTACTGTTTTATTAGTAGCTATTGTGTTTGTCCTCTATAAATTATCCTCTTTATGACAGAGTACATCAGACTTTATTACTACTGTAAAATACCCATAACTAATAAAGAACAAAAATGTGCCACTAGGATAGACATAAACAGAATACCATTACATAAAATGACAAAGCAAATAAATAGTATTGGGATATATGTAAAATTGTCTTCCTTAAGAAAAGACATATTTAAGTGCCTGCCAATGGATGAACAGGTAACAAAATGTAGTACACAGACATGTAGTATTCCACAGAAATGGAATACTATGCAGGCATAAAAATAATGATGAGTTCTCAAAATATAACGTGGATGAATCTGGGGGGCATTATAATGAGTGAAATAAATCAATGACAAAAAGACAAATAATGAGTTGATTTCGACTCATAGTAACCCCTCCTTGGGTTTCCAAGGCAGTATCTCTACGGAATTAGATTGCCCAATTGTGGTGGTTCAGTTTGTATATCAACTTGGCTGGGCCTGGTTGAGTGGCTGGGCAGCTGGATGTAGTATTCCCCATGATGAGGCTGTTAATCAACTCCATGGTGGAATCTGCTGTGAGCAGCTGAGTAGCTGCCTTAGGGTATGTGGTCTACTTCCTGTATATAAGCAGAAGCCTTGGGGAATGGTCTCTAGCTTATGGCATGCTTGGATCCTGCATGTAGCTGTGTCGTTGTTCAGCTGCCTGCCATGCTCTGCCGACTTTGGGACTTACCATGGACTTGAATTAATGAACTGCTGTGTGGTTTGGTAACATCGGGAAGGGACTGTGCCTTTTTACTTGTCAACCTTGGGCTTGGCAGCCTCAGCAGCTAGCAGCTGTCTGAGTGAAGAAAAGCCTCTAGCTTCAGTGGGCCAGGAGCTGGAGGCAGAGCTGAAGCCCAAGGCTGAGGGGTTTTCACCCAATCCCTAGAGCTTGGCATGTTGAACTTGGACTTAAAGCCTCCAAATTGTAAGAATAAACTCCTGTTTGTTAAGGCCATCCCGTTTGTGATATATTCTTGTCAGAGTGGCACAAGGTAACCAGAACACCAATCTTCCTTCTGAGGAGGGGCTGGTGGGTTTGAACCGCTAGCCTTCTGGTTAGTAGTCAAATGCCTTAGGCACTATGCCACCAGAGTGCCTTGTATCATCTTACTATTATAAAAAGATAATAGGTATACATTGTTCACAGGTGATTACCAGGCATAGGTGCAGGGGAAGAAAAGGGATCTCTCTTTAGATAGTAGATACTTTTTGCTTTCAGTGATGGGAAAGGTAACACCAATGTGGGTGAAGTGTGCACACCTTGACCAAGGTAATTGATGTCACTAATAAGTACACAAGAAAAAAGAAAAGATATATTTATAATTGCATTTAATCATTACCTTTTCTGAAATATATCTGTCACACTAACATATTTTCACAAAACTCAGTTGTGCAGGTTTTTACTGTATATGTTCTGCTACATTCATTAAATAAAAACATTTTTAGAATGTTTATTTTGTAAACTCCATCTTCAGGTGAAATAACAGCAGCTTTGAGAAAAATCTAGTAATTTTTTAAGAGAGATATTTCCTCTTTAGGTGTGATAGTAGGGGAGCAGTATTTTTTTAAATTTCCATAAACAAATTTCTTCTAATTTCATCTGAAGTCTTATTGTGCCTTTAATGGTATTTTTTAAGGTATATCTTAAATAAAGGTCAGTTTCTCTTTTTGGTATATTTTTATGGTTCTACTCAATTCAGTGACATCTTCAAAGACTAGTGTGACCAGAGTTGGATTATTTCTGCTGCTAGCTCCTATACCTTCTGCTCTGGGTGCTGGTTTTTCTTTTAGCCGAATAGCCACGATTCAGACACTATAGCTGTTTCCCAATATTAATCAAGTCATCCCTAGAAGATCAGGTTGGTGAACAGGAGGGAGCAGGTTTGGTATTGTGCTGAATCTGTGACTGTTTGTCTAGGAATGCCGACATGGAGATGACTCTGGAGCGAGCAGTGAGTATGCTTGATGCAGATCACACGCCCCTGTCCAGAATTTCTGCTGCAGCTACCTTCATACAGCATGAGTGCTTCCAGAAATCTGAAGCACGGAAAAGGGTGAGTGGCCTTAGGACTAGTGCAAAAAAAAATCTTTCACATCTAATAAGGTGGTTCTGCAAACTGAAACTACTAATTTACTTAAATTTTTAAATATTTTCATTTAGTTTTCTTTATTTACAAGGAAGTACATCCTCAATATATAAAAAAAAACTTCTTGCAGTTCAGAAACATAGAAAGTAAATTATCCTTTGCGAGCCTTTCCAATCTCTCCCTATATAACCATCCCTAGAGGCAATTATTGTTAACAGTCTATGTACTTCCAGATTTTTCAGAGAGAAAAAGGAAAAGCACATGTGTGTAGGTTAGGCTATTTTTTCTATATTTCAAAAAGTTTATAAGCAATTTTTTTTTAATTTAACATGTATATTTTCATTTTTTCCAGTTTTTCATATTGTAACAATTGTTCAGGGAGCAACTTTGTAAAAATATCTTTCTGTACTTACCCAGGTTTCCTGTAGGACAGATCCCAAAAATGGAATCCATGGGTCATTTTGTTTGTTTTCAAAACATAATATAGGTAAGGGGACATATAGTTCAAAAAAGTTTGAATGCAAAATAAGTTTTTGTCCCACTCCAAACCCTAGTTTCCTTTTTGGGGGAGGTTACTCAATTTTGGGATATCTTTCAAAGATATTCTGTGCATGTAGAAGCACTGTGGATGGGTTGGTTATGTAAACATTTTTTTTTTTTTTAAATAACAAAGGATTGTATATTATTCACGGTACTCTTTATTTTTTTCACTTAACAATCTATCTTAGAAACTTTCATTATCTATTAGCCCTGCTTCATTCTTTAAAATTGATGGATAAATTTCTGTTCTCTAGATGTACATAACCAGTTTTAATAACTGACAATTCGACAAAGTTTTTATATATGTAAAACCATCACCAGAATCAAAATAATGAACATAGCCATCACCTCCAAAAGTTTGCTTTTGTCTATTTGTAGTCTGTACATCCTGCCTCTCCTTGACCACTCTTTTTTTTTTTTTTTGTAGCTCAATCTTTTTTTTTTTTTTTTAGGATTTGGGTGAAGATTTACAGAGTAAATTCACTTTTCATACAGCAGTTCACATATACTTTGTCTCATGTCATTGACCAAAATTTACAATGCAGCAGCTCCCCTCCCACTTCCTCCCCATAGTTACCTCCTCCCAGTGCCCATCCCTTCATACTCTTCTCTAACCTGAGCTATCTCCCTGTGCATAAGCAGCCCTTCCTTCTCCCATGATTGTTCTCTCCAGGGCGTGTGTCTACTTGAGGTAAATGTTTAACTCACATGCCTGTACTTTGTTTGGCTGGAAACCACAGTTGTGGGTTCAATTCCAGACCTGAAGGGCAGCTAGGGGCCATAGTCTCAGTGGTTACACCAGGCTCCATTGGACCAGCAAACCTGGTCCCCACCTTCTTTTTTTTTTTTTTTCCTCCAAATGATTTTGAGTTTTGTACCACATTGTTCTCCCTCTTTATGCAGGATCTCCTACATCCCTTCCAAGTGGATGGCAGTGGTAGCTGGGCACCATCTAGTTCTTCTGGTCTCATAGTTGTATAGGTTGCAGATCGGATGTCCTTGCCCACTCTTAATCTCTAATTTCTATCACTATAAATTAATTTGAATTTCCTAGAATTTTTTATTAATAGGTTTGTACAGTATGTACTCCCTTTTTTGTCTGGTTTCATCTCAGCATTATTATTTTAAGAACCATCCTTATTAAGTATAATAAAAGTTTTTAATAGTATTCCATTGTCTGGATATAGCTATATTTTTAAATCCATTTACCTATTTTTGAACATTTCAGCTATTTTCAGGTTTTGGCTATTGTGAATAAATCTGCTGTGAATATTTGTTTATAAGTCTTTGAGTGAACATAATCTTTTATTTCTCTTGAGTAAATAACTAGGTATAGGATGCCTCCATGATATGGAAAGTGGAGCTCTGGTAGCATAGTGGCTAAAGCACTTGACTGCTACCCAGAAGGCTGGCGGTTCAAACCCACCAGCCACTCCTCGGAAGGAAGGTTG
>NW_006921687.1:4708499-4729050 GCF_000298275.1 Orycteropus afer afer
CAAAATAGAACATGACAATTGCTGGTGAGGATATGGAGAGATTGGGACTCTCATACACTGTTGGTGGGACTGTAAAATGATAGAACCACTGCAGAAATTGGTATGATGATTCCTTAAAAACTTGGAAAAAGAAATACCATTTGATCCAACAATCCCATTACTAGATACATATCCTAAAGAAGTGAGAGCCAGGACACAAACATGTATGCACACCCATCTTCATTGCAGCACTATTCACAATAGCAAAGAGATGAAAACAACCTAAGTGCCCATCAACTGAGGAATGGATAAACAATTCCACACAATGGAATACTGTGCAACCCTAAAGAATAATGTAGAATCTGCAAAACGCATGTATGAACTTGGAGGACATTATGCTGAGTGAAATAAGTCAATCACAGAAGGACAAATATTGTATTAGTCCACTATTATAAAAAGTCAAAGAAAACTTTATACATGGAAGGAAACTTTCTTTGTTGGTTACCAGGGATGGGAGGAGAGGCTAAATTCCTAGATAGGTTTTTTGGGGAATATATATACTAAAGATTATTAGTGGTTACCAGGGGTGGGAGGGAAGGGAAGGAAAAAGGGGAAGTTATTGTTTATGGGGCACTGAGTTTATGCTAATAGTGGTGGAGTATTTTGGAAAAGGATACCAGTAATTGTGATGCAACATGAAAAATGTCATCGGTGTCCCTGAACTGTAAATGTGGAACTTGCTATGTTGGCAAATGTCTTCTTGTATATGTCTTCACCACAATAAAAGTAAAAAAAAGAAGAAAAGAAAAGAGAAAGAAATTGCCATTGCCAAACCATTTTCCAAAGTGGTTATGCTACTTTTTATTCCTACCAGCATTGTAGGGGATTTCCACTTCCTCTACATCCTCACTAACATTTGATGTGATCAGTCTTTCTAATTTTAGCCATTCCTTTATTTTAGTTTTTTTTATTCTTAATGTCTAGCCATCAGTTCACTACATTATATAGAGATATATCCTTGTGGGGTTTTAATTTGCATTTCCTTAATGATGTTAAACATCTTTTCAAGTGCTTGTCATTTATATATCTTCTTTGGTGAAATGTCTGTTTAAATCTTTTGCCTATTTTTTAATTGTGTTGTTTCTTCTTGTTGAGTTTTGAGAGTTCCTTATATATTCTGGATACAAGTCCTTTTTCAGAGTTCTGATTTTCAGATATTTTTTTCCAGTTGTGATTTTTCATTTCATTGCCTTAACATAATCTTTTTAAAAACAGAAGATTTTAGTTTTGATGAAGTCTAATTTATCAATATTTTCCTTTTTTGGATCATTTCTTTGCAAGCATATCTACAATATCTTTCCCTACTTCAAGGCCACAAAGACATAATCCTCTAATTTATTTTGGAAGCTTTGTAAGTTTTAGGTTTTATATTTAGGTCTGTAGCCCATTTGGGGGCTAATTTTTATATGTATTGTGAGATGTGGATCAAAATTCCTTTTTAAAATACGTATAGTCAATTGTTCAGGCATGATATGTTGAAAAGACTTTTTCTCCTCATTATGGATCATATTTTCCTCCTTCTTTTTGTATCTGATAATTTTTTATTGGGTGCCATCCATTGTGAGCTTTACGTCGTTGAATGCCAGACATTGCAAACTTTATTCTGTTGGATGCTAGATATTTTTATTAAATATTTTTGTATTCCTATAAATATTCTTCTACTATTTATTGTAATGTAGTGGCTTAGGTGTTGCTATGAGGCTGGAAGCTATGCCACTGATATTTCAAATACCAGCAGGGTCACATGGTGGACAGGTTTCAGTGGAGTTCCCAGACTAATAAGACACACTGGGAAGAAGGATGGGGCCATCAACTTCTGGGGGAAAAAAAAAAATGGCAAAACCTTATGCATAGCAGTGAAACATTATCTGATATATTACTGGAAAACTTTATCAAAGCAGTGAAACATTTTCTGATATAGTGTGGGAAGATGAATCCTTCAGGTTGGAAGGCACTCAAATTACAACTAGGGAAGACCTGCCTCCTCAAAGTAGAGTTGACCTTAAATAATGTAAATAGAGTAAAGCTTTCTGGATCTTCTTTTGCTGGTGTGGCACAACTCAAAATGAGAAGAAACAGCTACAAACATCCATTAATAAGGGAACACAGAATGTATGAAGTATCAATGCAGGGAAATTGGAAGTTGTCAAAAATGAAATGGAAAGCATAAAGATCAATATCATAGGCATTAGTGAGCAGAAAAGAGACTGGGATTGGACATTTTCAGTCTGACCATCATATGGTCTACTATGCTGAGAATGACAAAATGAAGAGGAATGACGTTGCATTTATCAAAATCTATCTTGAAGTACAGTGCTGTCAGTGATAAGATAATATCCACGTGGCTACAAGGAAGACCTGTTAATGCTACTATTATTCAAAATTATGCACCAACCACTAAAGCCAACTGTGATGGTTGTATTTGTGTGTCAACCTGGCTGGGCCTGGTTGAGTAGCTGGGCAGTTGGATGTAGTATTCCCTATGATGAGACTGGCAATCAACTCCATGGTGGGATCTACCACAAACAGCTGAGTAGCTGCCTTTGGGATGTGGTCTGCTTCTTGTATATGAGGAGAAGCCTTGGGGGATAGTCTCTAGCTTATGGCATGCTTAGACCTTGCATGTAGCTGAGTCATTGTTCAGCTGCCTGCCATGCTCTGCCAACCTTGGGACTTATAATGAACTTGAATGAATGGCCTGCTGTGTGGTTTGGTAACAACAGGACTGTACCATTTTATTTGTGGACCTTGGGCTTGTTGTTAGCCTCAGCAGCTAGTAGCTGCCTGAGTGAAGAGATGCTTCTAGCTTCATTGGGCTGGGAGCAAGAGGCCGAGCTAAAGTCCAAGGTTGAGGAAATTTCACCCAGCCCTTAGAGCCTGGCACTTTGAACTTGGACTTCTAGCCTCCCAAACTATACAAGAAGAAACTCCTGTTTGTTTTGGCCATCCCATTTATGGTATATTTCCTATCAGATTGGTACTAGGTAACCAAAACAGAATATGGTACCAAGACAGTGGGGTGCTGCTCTGACAGATACCTAAAAAGTGGAAACAGGAGTGGAGTGCATCCTTGACCTGAGACCCTGGCAGAGAGACCTAGGCATGCAGCATGAGAGACAGCAGGAGCAGAGCCAAGAGACTGTCATGAGAGATGGCAGGAGCAGAGCCAAGAGACCGTCATAAGAGATGGCAAGAGCAGAGCCGAGAGACCAGCATGAGAGGTGGCAGTAGCAGAGCCCAGAGACCGGCATTAAACAGCAACAGGTTTACAAGCCCACAGAGGAGAAAGCCGGGTGCCCCTGGGTAGACGGCTTCCTGGTAGAATGGGTTGCCTTCGGGTGTTAATTGGTAGAGAAGACCAGCATAAAATGGAGTAGCAGGTTGTCTGGCCCATGGAGCAAGAAAGCTGAGTGTTTTTAGGGCAGGAAGATTTCCTGTGGAGTGGGTTGCCTTCGGCATTAATCGGCAGAAGTAGAGAGACCAAAGAAATGGGAAGCAGAGCTGCCTCAGCCTGAAAGGGTATGACCATGGCCTCTGGGGGTAGAACCACCATAGCCCCCCAGGTTTCAAGAGTTAGACGATCACTAACTTGGTTCTAGAGTTTGGGGCTGCTCATTCATGTGGGCCAGTGGGATGGAGCCATAGCTACTGCCCAAGAGAGAGGGGGCAGGGCTACCATGCCCAAGAGGTAGAGGAACAGGGCCCACCAGGCCAAGGGGATGAGGTCACCACTCAGGAACTAGGGGATTAGAGCCACCACAGTGAAGGAGATCTGTACAGATGCCACCCACTGAAGATCGGTACAGGTGCCAAGTTGACAAGGGGTGGAGTTGTGGTGGTTATATTTGTGTGTCTACTTAGCTGGGCCTGGTTGAGTGGCTAGGCAGATGAATATAGTATTCCCCATGATGAGACTGGCAATCTCCATGGTGGGATTTACCACAAGAGCTGAACTGCTGCCTTTGGGATGTGTCTGCTTCTTGTATATGAGGAGAAGCATTGGGGATGGTCTCTAGCTTACGGCACACTTGAACCCTGCATGTAGCCATGTTGTTGTTCAGCAGCCTGCCATGCTTTGCTGACCTTGGGACTTAAAATGGACTTGAATTAATGGCCTGCCATGGGGTTTGGTAACATCAGGACTGTGCCATTTTATTTGTTGACCTTGGGCTTGCTAGCCTCAGCAGCTAATAGTTGCCTGAGTGAAGAGATGCCTTTAGCTTCAGTGCCCTGGGAGCAAGAGGCAGCGCAGAGGCCCAAGGTCATGGGGCTTTGACCCAGCCCCTAGAGCCTGGCACTTTGAACTCAGACTTCTTGCCTCCTGAATTGTAAGAGAATAAACTCCTGTTTGTTAAGGCCATCCCATTTGTGGTATATTTCCTTTCAGAGCAGTACTAGGTAACCAAAACACCAACAAAGAAGAAATTGATCATTTTTACAAACATGTGTAGTCTGAAATTAACCAAATATGCAAACAAGATATATTGATTATTACTGGTGATTGGAATGTAAAGGTTGGACACAAAGATGCATCAGTAGTTGGAAGAAATGGCCTTGGTGATAGAAATGACACCAGAGATTACATGATAGAATTTGGCAAGACCAATTACTTTTTCATTGTAAATACCTTTTTTACAATAACATAAATAGTGCTATACACATGGACCTTGCCAGATGGAAGACATAGGAATCAGATCAATTACATCTGTGGAAAGAAGAGATGGAGAAGCTCAATATCATCAGTTAGAAGAAAGCCAGGAGCTGCCTGTGGATCAGACCATCAGTTGCTCATATGCAAATTTAAGTTGAAGCTAAAGAAAGTTAATCCACAAGAGCCAAAATACATTTATCCCACCTGAATTTAGAGACCATCTAAAGAGTAGATTTGACACATTGAACACCAGTGACTGAAGAGCAGATGAGTTGTGAGATAACATTAAGAATATTGTACATGAAGAAAGCAAAAGGTCACTAAAAAGACAAGAAAGGAAGAAAAGACCAAAATGGATGTCTGAAGAGAGTGTGACACTTGCTCTTGAACAAAGAGTAGCTAAAGCGAATGGGAGAAATGATGAAACAAAAGAGCTGAATGGAAGATTTTGAAGGGCAGCTTGAAAAGAAAAGTATTATACTGAAATGTGCAGAGACCTGGAATCAGAAAACCAAAATGGAACAACATGCTTGGCATTTCTCAAACTAAGAAAACTGAAGAAGAAAATTCAAGCTTCAAGTTGCAATATTGAAGCATTCTAAGGGCAAAATACTAAACAATGCAAGAAGCACCAAAAGAAGATAGAAGGAATACACAGAGTCACTGTACCAAAAAGAATTGGTCAACTTTCAACCATTTCAGGAGGTAGCATATGTTCAAGAACCAATGACATTGAAGGAAGGAAGTCCAAGCTGCATGGAAGGAACTGGTGAAAAATAAGGCTCCAGGAATTGACTAAATACCCACTGAGATGTTTCAGCAAATGGATGCAACACTGGAGGTACTCATTCATTTATGCCAAGAAATTTGGAAGATAGCTACTTGGCCAACCAACGGGAAGAGATCCATATTTATGTCCATTCCAAAGAAAGGTGAACCAACAGAATGCAGAAATTATTGAACAACATCATTAATATCAAGGCATTATTTCATTCTGTTGTACATAGGGTCACTGTGAGTCAGAGTTGGCTTGATGCACCTAACAATAACAACATACATATTCTTGATCTTTGCACTGGGATTTAGTTAAATTACTTGGAAACTGTTTCAGATCCATTCAGATTCTGCCTTTTAAGATTTGTTAGGAGGGAACAAAACACCATGTATTCTAAAGCTAATTAATTAGCCCCTACTACAAAGGCTAGAGAAGAGGTCTGGTAGTGCCTAAGGCATTTCACTGCTAACTAGAAGGCTGATGGTTCAAACCCACCAGCCACTTCTTAGAAGGAAGATTGGGCAATCTACTTCTGTGGTGATACTGCCTCAGAAACCCGAGGAAGGGTCACTGTGAGTTGGATCCTGCTCGATGGCAGTGAGGTTTTTTGTTTTTTGTTTTTTTTGTTTACAAAGGCTAGAAGGAGCCCTAGTGGTACCATGCTTAAAGCATTCAGCTGCTAACTAAAAAGGTCAGTGGTTAGAACATACCAGCTGGTCCACAGTAGAAAGTTGGTAGCAGTCTGCTTTCATAAAGATTACAGCCTTGGAAACCCAATGGGCAGTTCTGTTCTGCCCTATAGGATCACTAATGAACTGACTCCACAACTCTGGGTTTTAACTTAGGCATGATATTTCTGAGAACTCTACCCAATACACCATGAATTGTAAGTTTGTTTTTTTTTTGTTTGTTTGTTTGTTTTTTCCCTTGCTATCTGGTGAGATTAGGTACTGTTCCTAGTCCTGGGTGGGTATGAGGAACTGTTCCCATAGATCCTTTTGGGTGGTTATTTCTTTGACCTCAGATAGTTAATTTTCTTATACACATGAACTGATCAATATGCTACTGAATACTAGAGGGGGACCTTCTGCAAATCTCAAAAATTCTCTTTCTGTGCAGCTTTCTATTACTTTGTCCTGTAAACACTAGCCCATTTGGTCACCCCGGACTCAGAGCTCTCTCAGAGTTGAGCTCCGCCAGAGATTTCCATTATTGCACAGTAGCCATCGGGAACTGTCAAGGCGTTAATAGGGCTCATCTTCCTTGTTTGCTGTATCTTTCCCTCTTTGCCTCATGTCCAATTATAAAGAAAACTATTTTTACATATATTTTTTTAGTTTATTAAGTCATTTCAGGTAGTAGGTACATCTGTCCTTATTGCTACTGAGTCATTTTTAGTTTTGATAAGTAACTCCCTGATATCCTCCCAAAAACCTTATAGTTTTCCACAAACATTGTATCAAAGTGTTCATTTCTATGCACCATTATTAACAAATAGATAATTGCTCTGTTTCTGTTAACCTAATAAGCAAAAATATATGGAATCCCACTATAGTAGAAATGTTCTGATTTTTTGGTATCAAGACAAATACTTGATCAGTTAATCAAACAGAATTACAGAAGAAATCTTTTTTAAATTATAGATATATATTTAAAGAGTTCATCATCTTTCTTACATAATCTATGTTCATTATGTATCATCTGCCATTTTCAGTTTAAGATTGTTTCAAGTGTAATGAGAATTTAATGACACTTAAGGTTGTCTAAGTACACACTCCTAGATTTTTACATTTTTTGTTACTCTTTTCTATTAATCTCATCCACAACCAATAACATAGCATTTTTAATCACTTCATTTTTATCTAGTCTTTCCAAAGCATTCAAATTTGTTTTCAGAGAAACAAAATTGTTTCTATACTTATACTTCATCCAGTTAAGAATAGATAAGGCACTCTGGTGGTGCAGTGGTTAAGGTATTCAGCTGGTAACCAAGAACTTGGCGATTCAAACTCACCAGCTGCTCTATGGGAGAAAGATGAGGCAGTCTTCCATAAAGATCTACAACCTTGGGAACCCTATGGGGGCAGTTCTACTCTGCCCCTATACATAGGGTAACTCTGAGTTGAAATTGATTTGATGGTAATGGGTTTGTTTTGGGTTTTGTTAAGAATAGGTAAATATATTACATAGTTACAATAACAAGTACAGTTGGCATAAGTACATTGGAAACAAACCCAAGTTATTCTTGGTAATTTGGTAACATACAACTCAACAGGCAGAATTAGGAACAGAGTAACCACAGACTGTTACCTGACATCCCTTATTGTACTTCAAGAATCAGTAGGTTTCAAAGAGGAGAAGAATGAGGTTAATCCTACAAATCAGTTAAGTACAGATTAGACAAGAGCCTCTACTGATTTGATTTTTTTCATTCACATTTCTTCAAATAATTGTGCAGCTGAGCATCTTTTGGTAGTTGTTTGGCATTGTGTTTCTTCTGTGGGTTGCCATTTGTTATCCATTGCCTATTTTTCCTACAAAGATGTATATCTCTCAGTAACTAGTAGGAGTTTTTGTTTTTTGCGTGTTATGCACATAATTCCATTGTGACAGATGACAGATATTTTCTCCTGCTTTATTATTACTGTTGCTGTTGTAGACTTTATTAATGATATCTTTAATCATACAAGATTTTAAAATTTTTATGAAGTCAAATTTGTCAATAGTTTTCTTCATGGCATCTATATATATTTTTAAGATGGATTTTTTTTTTAACTTGTAATTTGGGTGAAAGTTTACAGAAAAAATTGGTTTTTCCATTCAGCAACTCATGCACATTTTGTTTTGTGAAATTGATTGCAATCCCTACAATGTAACAGCACTCTTCCCACTTCCTCCCGGTGTTTATTGTTTCCATTCATCCTTCTTTCCTATCCCTTCCTGCTTCTAAGCTTTATCCTTGTACAAATGCTACCCTTTCCATTTCCTATGGTTGATTGTTCTAAGGAGTACATACTTAACCTAATGTTAATTGCTAATTTTATAGGCCTATCTATTGTTTGGCTGAAAATTGAGCAACAGGGGTAAGTTCAGTTACAAGCTTGAATGGTGTCTAAGAGCCATTCTCCCAGGGTTCCACCAGTGTCTATCAGACCAGTAAGCCTGGTCTTTTTTATAATTTTGAGTTTTGTTGTACATTTTTCTCCCTCTATATCCAGGACCTCCTATTGTGTTCCCTTTCAGAGAGGTCAGCAGTGGTCACCAGGCACCATCTAGTTGTTCTAGTCTCAGGGTCATGGAGGCCAGGGTTTGCATGGTCCATTAGTCTGTTGGATCAACTGTTTCCATGTGTCTTTGATTTTCTTCACTGTTCTTTTCTCCAGGTGGGGAGAGACCAATAGTTGCACCTTAAATGGCCATTTGCAAGCTTTTAAGACCTCAGTCACAAATCACCAAAGCAAGATGTAGAACATTGTCTTTATGGATGTGTTATGCTATTGACCTTGATGTCCCCTGAGACTGTGGCCCTGAGCCTCCAGATCCTGCAACTCATTCCCTCAAGGTCTTTGGTTATGGCTAAGTTTTCATAATTTTGTCCCTTGTATTCTTTACTATATTTATGGATATATTTGCAGCACATATTAATATATATGTGGAAATACCCTCTATTTGTGTTTGTAGCCACATTTGCTTCCCCACACCTGTTCAATTTACCTATGTATTCACTCATAGGTTATTGTCATTACTGTTGCTGCAGAATTGTAATAATATTTACCTTTCTTGCCTTTAACTCTTGTTCTCCCAGCTTCTTCCCTTGCCTTTATCATTGTGTGTTGACCTCCCCCTTGTTGTATGCTGCATGGCCCCTGTATTTTAGGTGTTGATTTTTAAAACCTACCCCAAATTTTCGATGATTTTTATTTTTTAAAAGTTATGTGATTCTCGAGTATTGTCCATTAATCCTTTGCCTATAGGTTTGTTCCATAGGAAGACTGGGTAGAGATGTTTTAAAATAATATATTTTGCTAGTAACTGAGCTTTTATATGTACATATAGATTAGGAGAATTGGGATGAAAACTGATCCTTTTTATGGCTAATCAGGTAAACGTTTAGGATTTTTTCTTATGCCAAATTTTTAAAAAGTTGACATTGTTAGGTGTGCTTTCCTTTTGTAATTTGTAATTACTTAAACTTTTTTTTTTATGTTGTTACTTAAACTTTTTTTTTTTTTATGTTGCCCAGGATGAGCTTGATTTCTACTATCTCTTAAATTACTAATTTGATTATAAATATTGAAGGATTTAAGCTGTGCTTACCTTCTTAGCTTTTATTCAGAAATGAAGCTAGAACAAAGACTGACTTTGAGAATAATGAAACATGAAAACTTTATTCAAGCCTAAAAGTATGCATGCTTGATAGAGTAACCTAAGAATTGTGACAGTCTAACTCAGGACATGAACAAAATCTTGCTAAATGTTAAACACGGTGCTGTGGTTTTTGAATTTCTGTGTGAAAGACAATTACAATCTGGACATAAAGTTCTACTTTTAGATTATAGAACCTTTACCCTTAGCAACTTTCCAGTCTTCATTTTACTTGATAAGGACCCTCAGCATTTGACAGTATAAGTACCTCTCACCCTCTGTAACACTTTCTTTTGTTGCTGGCCCACAGTCTCCATTCTCTTTCCATCTCTCTGCTGTCTCCAGTTTTCTTCTGTGAGTAGTGTATCCTCTTTATCCTGCCCCTTAAATATTCACATTCCTTAGATGTTTCCCAGGGATTTCTTTTCCTATTCAGTATCATCTCCTGACCTACCTGATCCACTCCTATAGGTTCTTTGTGATCTAGATGCTGATGACCATACAGTCTATAATCCATATCTCTCCTGGGTTCCAAATCACATGTTCATCTATTTTCTGAACATCATTACTGAACTAAACATCACATATCCAAAAATGAATGTATTATATTCTTTCACTCTCCTTCTCTACTTTCTCCTTCTCCCCCTAAACCTGTTCTTTCTCCTGATTTGGGAAGCAGGATACCTGTTGGTTTGAGGATGGACTCTTAGGAGTCATTCAGACCTAAATTTGAATCCTAGTACTTTGGTAGTGTAGTGCCTAAGGCATTTGAGTGCTAACCAGAAAGCTGGTGGTTCAAACCCACCAGCCACTCCTTGGAAGGAAGATTGGGTGATCTACTTCCATAGAGATACTGCCTTGAAAACCCAAGGAGGGGTCGCTATGAGTGGGGATTGACTCGACGACGGCAGTGAGTACTGTCATTACATGGGTGACCTTGGATAAAATATTTTATGTCTCAGCTTTTACCTATAAAGTGGAGGTAATAGTCCTACTACAAAAGGTTGTTGTGAAAACAATCTCAGCATAGAAAATTATATGGAACAAAGAAATCGGCACAATGAAAAAGCCCATGACAAAAATGACAGCAATAAATTCATATTTGCTGATAATTACATATCTGGCAAGGGACTTATCTCCAAGATTGATGGAAAACTCCAACGCCTCAACACCAAAGGAGTTAACAATCCAATTGAAGATGGGCAGAGGACATGAATAGACACTTCACCAAGGAGGATATTCAGGTGGCCAGCAAATGCATGAAGAGATGCTCACAATCATTGGCCATCAGAGAGATGCAAATCAAAACAACAATGAGATACCGTCTCACCCCAGCACTGATGGCAAGGTTCAATGACACAGAAAATAACAAATGCTGGTGGAGATGTGGAGAGATTGGGACTCTCATAGACTTGCTTATGTGACTGTAAAGTGACACAACTACTGTGGAAGCAATATGGAGATTCCTTAGAAAGTTGGAATTGGAGATACCATTTGACCCAGCAATCCTATTGCTAGGTATATATCCTAGAGAGGTGAGAGCCAGGATAAGAACAGATACATGCACACTCATGTTTGTCACAGCACTATTTACAATAGTAAAAAGATGGGAACAACCTATGTGCCCATCAGCGGAAGAGTAGATGACCAAACTATGGTACATACACATACTAGAATTCTATGCAGCACTAAAGAATAATGTAGAGTCTGCAAAACACCACATAATATGGATGAACTTGGAGGACATTATGCTGAGTGAAATAAGTCAATCACAGAATAACAAATATAGTATTAGTTCATTGTTGTGGAGGGTCAAGGAAAGGTTTATATATGGAGGGAAACTTTCTTTGTTGGTTGGCAGGGGTGGGAGGAGAGGGGAAGGAACACTGAAAAAAAATGCATTGATCCATAGTTTTATGTATTTCACTGTACATAAATTATATTTCAGTAAAATGCATTAAAAAAAAAGTTGTGAGAATTCAATCATATAACTATCTGGTGCCTGTCCAGAAATAATAACCCAAAATATATTATTCCCTTTGTCAGTGAATGGTACCCAGGTAGTTTAACATCAAAACTCAAACAGTCTTTGAACGTTCTTTTTCCCATACCTCTCATATTAACTCAGTTCTGAAGGTGTTCTGAGTGAACCTACATCTATCTTTTCCTCCCTGCTCAATGCTACTATTCTAGTCCCTTTAGCATCATCATCTCTGTTAATTTAGCTACCTGCTGATTAATCTCCCTGCCTCCATTCTTATCCACTTCCAATTCATTCTCATCACAGCACCCAGAAAGATCTTTCCAATCAATAGCTGCCTATGTTACTGACATGATAAGGACAGATCCTTTCATTCAAGGACTTTTTGATTAGCTGCCGCTATTTCCTCCAGCTTCAAATTTCATCACCTAAGTAGTGACTACAATTCCTGTCTTAAAAATATTATTATAAAACTAATACTAACTCATTGCTAGAAACTTGAAAAATTAAGAAATGAATAAAAGAGAAAAGAGTACACATGATCCTACCATTGTGATCATTTAATTTTTCCTTCCAATTTTTTTTAATGCAACATTTACATAGCTGTTATCAAACTGAATATGTATCTTTGTGTTTGTTTTGGTTGTTTTGTTTTTAATTTTAAAAAAGTATGGACAAATATATGTTTATTTTGTAAAAATATATAAGGTAGTATGTACCATCAGTGACTCATACCCTCAGCACTTTCCCTAACCCCCTTAATCTCATTGCCCTCTTTATGTCTATGTTTACTAATGGAAATGCATAAGTATTTTTATTTGATTTTTTTCCACAATAACATGATTTCACTAGCATTTTCTCATAACCTTAATAATTTTTATAAAATTCATTTCTGTGGTTCCATAATATTAATGATGATAGTAACAGCTACAGTGTGAGTAACTCTTATGGGCCTGGCGTGTAATTGCTAAGTTTCCACAAGAATCACTGTATGACTAGTAAAATATCTGTCAGTTGAAACACTGCTTTCCTTCTCCCATGGATACCTCAGTATACGGACATTCAAAATTTAATTGTTAACCAATCTTTCCCCCCATTTTTGGACATTTATGGTTTTTTATTGTTCACTCAAAAATAATGTAGTTACTATTTTTATATGTTTGTCTGTATCTGTATTTCTGATTATCTTTTAAGCATAGGTTACTATGAGTGAATTTTCTTTTTAAGGTTTTTGACACATTGCCAATTGCCTTCCTGAATGTTGTTATATGCCATTGAGTTAGACCCGACTCATAGCAACCCCTTCTTGGGTTTCCAAAGCAGTATCACTACAGAAGTAGATTGCCCAACCTTCCTTCTGAGAAGTGGCTGGTGGGTTTGAACTGCCAGCCTTCTGGTTAGCATTCAAGTGCCTTAGGCACTATGTATACTAATTTGTTGTTGTTGTTGTTGTTGTTGTTTGCCATCGAGTCGGCCCCGACTCATAGCGACCCCTACTTGGGTTTCCGAGGCAGTATCACTACGGAAGTAGGAATGCCCAACCTTCCTTCCGAGGAGTGTAGGAGTGATTAATTCTAATGGCAGGGAAAAGAGAGAAAGCAAGTAACATTTCATGGAAGAGGTGACATTTGATCTGGGTCCTGCCAGAGGAGAGGCAGAGTGACTGAACATTCCGGACAGGAAGGAAGTGGGGGCAAAGGAAAGGGGGGTCAGAAGAGCCTTTGCCCCAAGAGAGTCAGTCTGTTCCCTGGCACCTGCTTATTTGCTGTCAGAAATCATTGCATTATTTTATGGTTGGCAGGGAACAGAATCCGAATACACTCAAAGAGAAAGTTGAGATTCATTCTGACTTGTGGTTCTGCTCTTTCATATATTTAGAAATTCTCAAATGAAAGCTTTTTTTGAAGTTCTGAGACATTCATGTTGGTCTATTTCTGTTTTTATTTCCCCAAAGTGGGGGAAACATCCCTAGAGGATTCAGTAGAATTTGGAAACTCATCAGAACTCTCTTGTTCCAGGTTCTTCCCTGAATTCAAAGGGGCAAGAATATTTGACTTTTGTCCTAATAGACCAAAAGTTCCTTGGACAATTCACCACCAACAGTCCTAAATGCAATGAAGAGAATACCATCATTGTGTTGCATTTAACATGATTGATGTCCATTTGCTTGATAAAATGAATAAAACTAACTAAAATCTATTTTTAAACTTGGGATAAATGCCAGACACTGTTATTGTTGTTGTTATGTGCCATCAAGTCAGACCCGACTCACAGAGACCCCTCCTTGGGTTTCTGAGGCAGTAACACTACGGAAGTAGATTGCCCCTTCTTCCTTCTGAGGAGTGGCTGGTGGGTTTGAACCGCCAGGCTTCTGGTTAGCACTATGCTACCAGAACTCCCACCAGACACTAGGGAGTCAAATTAATACAGTAAGTAATGCTGTGGTGGGATTTCACCATTTCCTTGAGCACTAGCGTCTTCAGCTCCCTATTCCAGGACTGGAGTGAGTGATGAAAACCAAGAGGATAAAAGTGACAAAGGAAGGAAACCAGCCAATCAGAGGTAGTTAGCAGACGCGCTGCCATCCATGTTCCTTAGAGCAAGAGAGCCTTCACTATTCCACTTCTCACTAATGCTATCACGGCAGCTTGAAATGTAATATGAAGAGTTAGCCATTTCACATCGTATTTTGGAGAAGGCAATTTATAAATAATTGTTGTTGTTATGTGCCGTCGAGTCAGCCCAGACCCATAGCGACCCCTCCTTGGGTTTCTGAGGCAGTGTCACTACGGAAGTAGGATTGCCCAACCTTCCTTCCGAGGAGTGGCTGGTGGGTTTGAACCGCCAGCCTTCTGGTTAGCAGTCAAGTGCTTTAGCCACTATGCTACCAGAGCTCCTTTATAAATAATAAAGTAATAAAATATTTCTAAAGCTGCCAAAGTACTTCAGTACAAACAGGATTTTCTTTCTGCCTCTGATGGGTATACAGCATTTTGGCTGGTATTTATGAACTTTGTAGAATATAAGTTTAATCATAAACTAAACCATAAACCAATTTAATCATAAACTTAAAACTTAACCATTTTAGAGTAATTGAGGGAGTTAGTGAAACATGTTAATGACAGGTTGTCTTAAAATAAATTCTGGTTTTTTACTTGTAAGGAAATATAACAATGGAAATAAAGGAAGGGATCACGTAGATGATCTGTTGGATGAGATTTAATTCATGGCTTAGAAGTCTTTCTCATTAGTATTGTTATACAAATATATTAGAATGTCTTTAGACATAGCCTTCCAAAATTTCTATGTCATTCTCCAGTCTTTGTTCTGTGAATGTCTTCTCTGAAGACAGCCAATAGATAGAAGTTTTCTCCTTACTTATTAACAGTGAAACCATAAAGATATCATGAGTACTTCCCTTTTAAGGATTTTGTAAGATTTTAATTAGATGGTATAGTTGTTAAGGCATTTGGCTGCTAATCAAAAGGTTGGTGGTTTGAACCACCAGCCTCTCTGCAGAAAAAAGATCAGTCAGTCTGCTTCCGTAAAGATTTACAGCCTTGGAAACCCAGTGAGTGTTGCTGTGAGTTGGAATTGACTCGTAAAGATTTACAGCCTTGGAAACCCAGTGAGTGTTGCTGTGAGTTGGAATTGACTCGGCAGTGAGTTTGCTTTAGGAATATATAGAACACTCTTAACACTGCCTAATATATAGTAACCACTCAATCTATGGTGGTAGTGATAGTAGAGGTAGTAAGGAGAGTTGTTATTTTTATTATTATTGTTGTTGTTAATATTATATTTTATCTTTAAGATTATTTTATGGCTCTGACTTTTATTCCTGCCTTACCAGTCTTCTCCAGAATCTCAACAAAGGAAAATAAAAGATTAGAAGACTGTATCTTAAATGCCCTTAATCTGCCTGTGAAAGAGAGGCTCAAGTTTAATAGGTAGCAAGTGTAAATAAAAATATGCCCCCGGGCCAGTGTGCAGATCCCTTCTGAGAATGCAGTTTTGTAGATAAGCCATCTTTCATAAGTAATGAGCTTCATTTGAAAGGGAAGCTCATGCCCATTCTTGACATCGTATTTCCTCAAAGTCTGCGTCAGGATGGTGAAAATGAGATCACCAAAAGCTCTTGCCAACTTAAATATTTAAAAATCAGATGCTAATGGAAACCCATGATGAGGAAAGACCTCAGTATACAACATCCCATTTCCTTTCACCAGCCCCTGTGTCTATTTCTTGATTGCTTTAGATAATATTTGCAGCCTAAAGCACAAAATTCACTCACTCAGATTGGCATTAGATGGCCCTTTCTTAAGCAGACATAGGTTGCAGAACCTAAACCCTCCCTTTTGCTGTTGCTAATTCTGGCCCTTTCTCTGATAGCCTGATCTATCTTGTGTATTTGAATAGAATTATTTTTAAAATACCACAATTAAAAAATAAAATTGTTACTTAATTAAAAAAAAGTGTTGCACAATTTGTATACATGTTTTCAAATAGTCAAAGCAATTAATTATAAAACTAGCTTGCATTTAAGGTTAGCTTACCCCTACTAATGTTGCCATGGCAAATGAGTTTTTATTTCTACTGTTAATGAAGATGATTTTCATTTATTTTATATTGACTTTTAAGTTTTGTCCTGGGGAAAACACTCACGTAATTTGGTGTTCTTCCACAGGATTTCGCTGATTTCCCAATTTTCTTATTCTTACTGTGCTCAAAGCTTGTATCTACCATTTGCCACTTAAGTTTCTCCTTTAATTATTTCATAAGTTTCAGTCTTAACTTCCCAAATTCATTGTTAGCTCTGCGATGGCAAATGCTCTCTTATAGCCAAAGAACCAAACTCATTGACATTGAATCGATTCTGACTCATAGAAACTGACCCCCATTGGGTTTAGAGGCTGTAAATTTTTATGGAAGTAGATTGACACATCTTCCTTCCATGGAGCAGCTGGTGGGTTTGACCCGATGACCTCCTGGTTAGCAGCCAAATGCCTTATCCACTATGCCACCAGTGCTCCTTTCTCTTATAGCAGGGATATGATTTACAATGTGAGTCTCAGGTTGAGCCACACATAGAGTTGTTGTTGGTAGAGTGTTATAATCAACATTAGTAAACTTCATCTGCTCATTATTGTATTGAATGTCTTGATGCCACATCAAAATTAATAAAGATGCACATACACATCTATTTCTTCCCCAGGTTAATCAGCTCCGTGGCATACCCAAACTTCTGCAGCTCCTCAAAGTTCAGAATGAAGATGTTCAGCGAGCTGTGTGTGGGGCCTTGAGAAACTTGGTATTTGAAGACAATGACAACAAGTTGGAGGTTGCTGAACTAAACGGGGTACCTCGGCTGCTGCAGGTGCTGAAGCAAACCAGAGACTTGGAGACTAAAAAGCAAATAACAGGTAGCACTTACCGAACAACAGAGGGTATAGCACAGTGTACTCTAGCCGGATATATTATGTCATCTGTTTTTCTTAAGTTTCCTGGAACAAATAAATGATTGATGGGCTCATTGTTACCCAAGAGATGGTTTTAAAGGGACATTGTAACCTGCTGGCTTTGATACGGGACAAGTTTGAATTCCTTTTATCTGAAGAGGAAAAGATTCTAGCTCTTGCTTAGTATTTTAAATTAGTAACTCTATACTCCTTTGACTAAATGTCTTTAAAACAACTTCTTGACAAGACTCACTGTAAAAATTCTGCATAAATTTCTGAAAGGCAGCTTTGTAGTTTTGACAATGTCCAAAGCATCCTGAAGAAAACCAAGAACCACACCGTTATTCTTATTATCTACTCAGCAATCAGCTTGCTGTATCTAAACAGTGAAATGGAGAGTCAAATCATTTTCTAATGTAGAGGATTCATTAAATCAGAATGCCAAAAATTATCTTTCCCAATCTTTTCATTACTTAGACTCCTCCCAACAAAAGCTCCCTGGTTCACCTATTCCTACCTCCCCTCTCCAACCAAAAAACAAATTTGCAAGAAAAAGAACAGACTAGTTGTATATATTTTTCAATTCTCTGCTTCATATGTTTGTTCAAATAATCTTCCCAGTAGACTGGAAAAATGAAATCATCAGTTAGAAGTAACAGAACAATTCCAGTCATATGTCCTCAAAGCCTAATTTCATTAAACAAATAGTACATATGTTAGAGGAGAAAATGGTTCATTGATGTTGCACCATAAACCACTCTCCCTGCCATGACCATCAGCTCTCTGGTGATGCATCCTGTACACATCACAAAGGGGCCAAAAAAGATTACTAAGTGCCATCATCCATAGCATTGCTTGAGGAAATGGAAGGGAACACGTATTTATTAAAGTACATCTTCTATATATGAAGTATTATACATAGATTTTTAAATTTAATTATCATAAAAAACCATGAGTGTGAGGTATTATTAGTTATTTAATACAGGTATTAAAATAATAGTTTAACAGATGAGGAAACAGAGACTCAAAGAAGTTAAGCTTCTTTAAATATGCCATAAAAAACCCGAAACCCACTGCCATTGTGTTGATTCCAACTCATAGCAACCCCCAATGGGTTTTCAATGCTATAAATCTTTATAGAAGTAGAATGCCTCATCTTCCCCCTGTGGAGCAGCTGGTGGGTTTCAACCACCAGCCTTCTAGTTAGCAGCCAAATGCCTTACCTACTACACCAACAGAAGTCCTTTTAATATGCCACACAAGCTTTATTTTATTAAATAGATGACGGTGTTATGATAAATACTTACCATTTAAAAAGAAGGTACTCAATAAATATTCTTTTAAACTAATTTTAATATTGCTTTGTTGTTGTTGTTATATGCTGTCGAGTTGACCCGACTCATAACGACCCCTCCTTGGGTTTCCGAGGCAGTATCACTACGGAAGTAGATTGCCCCATCTTCCTTCCGAGGAGTGGCTGGTGGGTTTGAACCGCCAGCCTTCTGGTTAGCAGTCAAGTGCCTTAGGCACTACGCTACCAGAGCTCCCAATATTGCTTTGTTGTTGTTGTTGTTATGTGCCGTCAAGTCGGACCCGGCTCATAGCGACCCCTCCTTGGGTTTCCGAGGCAGTATCACTACAGAAGTAGGATTGCCCAACCTTCCTTCCGAGGAATATTGCTTTAGTAATTTAAATTAATTAAATGGAATATATTTTGCGCTGAGTCTAAAGTTTATGCCATCCTCACTTTGTTAGATGACAGCTTTCATTTTTTTCTATAAAGATTTTGCCATTTTATCATCTCTCTCACATTTATATTCTGTTCAAAAATCACATTTTTCCTAGGTTAATACATTTTAATTTTATAAAATTGTATGAAGGGTCATACCATGCCAGCCTTTGACAGTATGCAGATCATGCCCCATGAGGAGATATGTCCTTTCGTATCCATGACTTATATTTTAAAACCTGCAAATTAAGAGTGATCTTATCTAGTCATTACCAAACATTTACTAAACAGCTATCAGGTGCCAGGTACTGAGAATATAGTCCCTGCCCTTTAGAAAATTCCAGTCTGGGGAGGTTTGCTTTTTTTCCCCCTAAGATATGAAAGATTATGATTGGATATATATATATATTTGATTCTCACAAGAGAAAATCAAACAATTGGTGGTGCAGATCACCCTATTTTGCAGCCAGAAAAGACTTCATGAAGGAAGTATATTCATTCTGGACTTTAAAAGAGGAACAGACTTTTTGATGTTTTAAAGGAGAATCAGAGTTATTCCCAGCAAAGTGAACATCACTCACAAGATAAAGAGGTGGAGAGAAGCTGCTGATCATTTAGAGGAAGCTTTGATAATAGAGTGACTGAGTACTAAGATGCATGGTAATTAGAAAGCTTGGAAAGGTGTATGTGTTTCAAAGGAATAATTCACAGAATCACACTTCCTCTTTTTTTGCATAAGGTCAGAGAACATTCTGTAACACTGATGCCATAGAAACCATCCAAGGCATCTTTAAATAATATACAGAACTGATAAGTGGAAGTGGATTGTGCAGTAGTCAGGGTTTCTAGTGCAAGCCAAGCATCCCTATCAGTAGGGGTACATTACATGTTATGTGTACTGAATTGATCCTTGAACGTTTGATACAATCCTTCCAAATTACTCCTTTTAGCTCGTTTGATAGAAAAGCCAAAGAAGTGCTTCCTGGACCCCAGAAATAAATTGTTGGCCTAATATAGAAATATTTCTATCATTTTTTTTTTTCTAAAATACAAAACAAGTAATCACATTTGTAAATCTTTTTTATATTTCTTAGACATTTTTTTTGTGAGCCCCTATTTTGTGCTAGTCACAAAACTTTTAACTTTACATTTTCATCTCTATTCCTCCTAACAGCCTAGTAAGGCTGGGGATCATTATTGATGAACTACATATGACCAGTGTGAGGCCCAGAGATGTTAAGTAAATTGCCAAGGTTACACAGCTAATAAAGAACGAAGGCCAGATTTGAATCTAGTTTTGTCTGGATGTTTTGCTGTAGCGTACTGGCTCTCATCTCCTCCTTTGGGGGCAGATTATGACTCATTTTCACACTTCTTTGAGTAAGAGGTCCTTTTCATAAATCTCAGATCTGAAAGCTCTGCCTGCCTCCTCTTTGACTCTTCTTGTCGCTTCTGCCACTGCCTGATTCAAGCCCTCGTCATCTCTGTTCTTTATTCCTGAAGTACTTCTTAACTGGTCTCTGTGGTTCAGTATTGTCCATTCCCAATCTGC
>NW_006921687.1:4733535-4745996 GCF_000298275.1 Orycteropus afer afer
GTAGTGATACTGCCTTGGAAACCCAAGGAGGGATCGCTATGAGTCAGGGCTGACTCGACAGCACATAACATCAACAACAACATAAGGCAATATTAAGGAGCTCTGGTGGTGCAGTAGGTAAGGCATTTGGCTGGTAAACAGAAAACAGAAGGTTGGTGATTTAAACCCACCCGCTGTTCTGCAGAAGGATGATAAGGCTATCTACTTCCGTAAAGATTTACAGTCTTGGAAACCCTATGGGGGTCGCTATGAGTCAGAATTGACTTGCTGGCAGTGGGTTTGTAAGGCAATATTAATAAAACATAGGTTTTAATATCTGTAAATTCCCCCTTGTTAGTAAGCTATTTATATAAACATCACAGTTGGCAGTAAATTTCTGAATAATCCAAGTATCACCATTTCTTATATAATTGCAAATTTTTCAGAGTAAACACCTTACCAGAATCTATTTCCCTTTCTTTTTTATTAGAATGAATTCATCATGGTAGGAAAATTCAGGCAGACTAACTGCAACAAAGAACTATGATAACAAATGTAGACATTGAATAAATTGACCAAGAGTTGAAGATGAGACACATAAAACACAGAGAATCTAGAATCTGATCATTGAAAGGGGCTGAAAGATTATCTAGTCCAGAAGTGTCCCAAAGCCAGAAATGAGAATAAGTTTTTAAAATATAAATTTCTGGATTCTTTCCAGGTATTCTGATTCAGTAAATTTGGTGTGTGGCCAGAAATGTATAATTCTAATTTGCCACTGGGCTCTTTTGGAAGCTAATAGTCTAATCTAACTCTTCACTTCAACATAAAACCCTTTGTTCACATCTTGATGGGGTGAGGTAATTTTTTTTATATCATTTCCAATGATAGAGTTGGATCTAACAAGCGAATCTTTCTGTTTTCTCATAGCTCTTTTACAAGTTTAAACTTTCAGTGAGCTCTAATCTCCTTCCTTAGAATTTCCACTCTGGAGTCACAGAAAATGATACCTAGTTGTTTAAATTTACATTTCTTTAAATGCTAGGAAACGTGTGTTCTTATGTATATTAACCCCTAATAGTGTTTAGGTTTTGTGGTTAATACTTTCCTAGTTCTTCTTCTGTTTCACTTTTCAATAGTGTATAAGAATTCTAGGGAGCTCTGGTAGCATAGTGGCTAAGGCACTTGACTGCTAACCAGAAGGCTGGAGGTTCAAACCCACCAGCCACTCCTCAGAAGGAAGATGGGGCAATCTATTTCCATAGTGATACTGCCTCGGAAATCCAAGGAGGGGTCACTATGAGTCGGGTCCAACTCAATGGCACACAACCACAACAACATAAGAATTCTATACGTTAAAGACATTAGCTCTTTATCACTCTTACTATTACACATGTATTCCCAGCTTGTAATAGGTCATTTATTTTAGTATTTATTTTTGTTGTTGTTTTTTGAGATTATACACAGGAGAACATACACCAATTCAACAATGTCTACATATACCATTCAGTGACATTGATCACATTCATCAAATTGTGCAACCATTCTCACCCTCCTTTTCTGAATTATTCTTCCTTCATTAACATGAACTCACTGCCCCCTAAATTTCCTATCTAATCTTTCAAATTGTCAATTTGATCCCATATAAGTAGATCTTGAAAGAGCACAATATTCAAGGAAGACATTCTTTACTAGTTAAGCTAAACTATTCTTTGGTTTTAAGAAAACTTTAAGGAGTATTTTTGATTTAAAGCATAAAGATTATCACAGGACAATAGTTTCAGGGGTTCATTCAGTCTCAATGGCTCCAGAAATTCTGTATTCCATGAGAATTTCAAATTCTGTTCTGTATTGCCCCACTTTTGATCAGGAGTTTTCTGTATAATCTTTGATCAAAATGTTTGGGTAATTGGTCATTTATTGATTGTGTATATGTGTGTTTGAGGGTGTTTATGTGTGTTGTAAGAATGTATATGTGTTTATGTGTAAGTATGTATAATCCCAATTCTTTTAGTTTTTTCCCAGCTTTAGAACATCCAGAAATTTAATGAATATGACATTTCTGTGTAATATCCTACATTAGGGACTCAAAAATTTTACTAAAACTCCCCAAAGTATATACTTATGCAGAAATAATATAGCATGACAAGCTACAAAGGATATTGACTGCTAAAGGAAAATTCCACTCCCTTTGTTCAAATTAATCCTCTCTGGCTTTTATTGTAAGGTGTATTTTTCCTTTGAGTACCCTGTGTGGTCCTTTTTGAAAGGAGGAAATGTCATTATGCTTCACATTTTTAAGCCTCTGGCAGGCAGAGACTGTTAATTTGTTTGCTTATTTAGAAGTCAGGGAGCTTTTTCCTTTTCTTTTTTCTCTCCTTTCTTTTGAACTTTCTTTTGTAGCTTAGTAACAGAACTGAACCTCAGACCAGCCCTTAAATTGTTTTCAACCACCTTTGGGGTTTTATTCTGTCTTTCTCCCTTCCACGGGCTCTTACAATGAAGTGGAAGGAATGAAGTCATCATGTTGCAACCCTGTGGCTGAGGGACACTGCTCATGACTAAATCCTATTGCTAGTTTGATCAGGAAAAGACCTCCCCATAAGGCAGAATTCTAGTCCTCACAAGACACTAGACCTGGTGTCATTATAGCTAATGGAAGTGATGTATACGCTGCAGTGGAAATTCATTTATTGTTCAGAAATTAGTTACTTGAACACAGCCAAAGTAAACTGTTTAAGCTCAGAAGACTGCATTAGGTCTAGAGTGTCTTAATGGAGTCGGCCAAATACAAGTGTGGTTAAATAATTACCAAGTTTCAGCTAACCATACAGACTGTTATTTCAGTCATTAAAATCAGAGAAGATAATATCACCACATAATAAGGCCAAGACTGCCATGTTTCTAGGAGTCAGTCTCATCACCATCTACTTTTTTAAAGAAAGTAGAATGTCCTGTGTACCTGTGCTGCTTCGTTCCTCTGCACAGATAACACAGTATATTTAAGGAGTAAAAATTATGAACTGAGAGGAGTGGGAGCAGAGAGTAAAGAGTTATCTTTTCTCTCCCTGTCCCATTCTCCTTTTTCGAGGATGAGAGAGAGTTGGAGTAACTTACTACAGCATGAAAGATGGCAAGGCAACTTTACACTTGCTGGGAGTCACTAGATTAGCAATAGGTGTAGCCCTTCTTCCACTAAATCAAAAATATATGAGCAGCAAATTCCAAATTTGCAAAAAAAAAAAAAGGGGGGGGGGGAAATCCAAAAACATATATGCTACTTTCTATTTTCTCTCAGTAACCAGCCTTAGTCTCCATCTCACAAATACCTTGGAAAGTACAGTATTCTATTATCTTAATTAGTTGGCATATATAGCCTTTCTCTTTAATGTGGGGGATTCAAGAGAAAAGGGAAAATTAAGTGAATAATCTTAAATTCCTCCTAATCTTAAAATTCTCTTTTTCTATGAGAATCTTAAGAATGCTTAGACTATGCAAGTTGGCAGGTGGATAAGATACTCTTGTCTCTCCTTCAATACCAAACTATAAAAGAATAAACAAATGAGCCAGCATAATTCCTGGAGGGCATAAACTCTTATTATTGGATAAACCAAAACCAAATCAAACTCACTGCCATCGAGTTAATTCTGACTCACAGCAACCCTCATTGGGTTTCTGAGGGAGGCAATATATCTTTACAGAACTAGATTGCCCCATCTTCCTTCCATGGAGTGGCTGGTGAGTTTGAACCAACAATCTCCTGGTTAGCACTCAAATGCCTTATGCACTGCACCACCAGAGCTCATTTATCATTGGATAGGAATCAATAAACATTAATTGGTGATATTGATCTGCCTACTTGTGATGGTTATGTTTGTATATCGACTTGGCTGGGCAGCTGGATATAGTATTCCCCATGATGAGACTGGTAATCAACTCCATGGTGGAATCTACTGTGAGCAGCTGAGT
Organism: Orycteropus afer afer; assembly: GCF_000298275.1. Lineage (NCBI taxonomy): Eukaryota > Metazoa > Chordata > Mammalia > Tubulidentata > Orycteropodidae > Orycteropus > Orycteropus afer. The sequence continues at coordinate 4,737,484 of NW_006921687.1, forward strand.
AGCTGCCTTTGGGTATGTGGTCTGTTTCCTGTATATAAGGAGAAGCTTTGAGAATCGTTTCTAGCCTATGGCATGCTTGGACCCTGCATGTAGCTGTGTCATTGCTCAGCAGCCTGCTATGCTCTGCCAACCTTGGGACTTAAAATAGACTTAAGTTAATGGCCTGCTGTGTGGTTTGGTAACATCGGGACTGTGCCATTTTATTTGTCAACCTTGGGCTTCTCAGCCTCAGCAGCCAGCAGCTGTCTGAGTGAAGAAATGTCTATAGCTTCAGTGGGCCGGGAGCTGGGGGCAGAGCTGGACCCCGAGGTTGAAGGGCTTTCACCCAGCCCCTAGAGCCTGGCACTTTGAACTTGGACTTAAAGCCTCCAAATTGTAAGAATAAACTCCTGTTTGTTAAGGCCATCCCATTTGTGGTATATTCTTGCCAGAGCGGCACTAGCTAACTAGAACACTACTGTCGACAGGCATAGGAACAGCATTCTGCAAGCACTTCATGGTATTACTGGATGGCAAAATGTCATGGGAAAGTTATAGATAGTAAAGAGCAAGAGATAGGGGAGATATTTTTTCCATATATCTAAGGGAGAAAAAAACGACTCTTAAAATTGTAAAGTCTTAGTTGCAAAAGGATCATTACAATAGGATCAAGCCTCCCTGTTGGTGAACATAGAATTTATTGTCCCAGTGAGGTCAGCTTTCTGCTAGGGTCTTTTAGGAGAAACTGTATTAAATGTTTAAATATTTCTGGCTTTCAATCACATTATTGCTTAATTTAAACTTACATAGTTTTATATGAAAAGTTATGTATACTTTTTTTTTTAGTTGTCGTTATGGATCTGCTCCCATTGCCATCCATAAATTCTAAACAGGTTAGTTCAGTTGGGAAAGGAACTGTCTCCCCTCTTCTTTCTTTCAATTAGTCATAGCCCTGGAAGTTGGACTTAACTGATCTTTTCAACAGGCATTTCAGCTCCACCCTGCACTGGTTGATGGTCACTCTTTACTTTTCTAGGTTTGCTGTGGAATTTGTCCTCTAATGACAAACTCAAGAATCTCATGATAACAGAAGCCTTACTTATCCTGACTGAGAATATCATCATCCCCTTTTCAGGGTGGCCAGAAGGTGACTACCCCAAAGCAAATGGCTTACTCGATTTTGATATATTCTACAACGTCACAGGTTGCCTAAGGTAACTAACACCATTATATAATTCTCTCTCTCCTTTTCTCCATGCTTGAATACTGCATCCAGGTCCATCTAATACTCTACAACATTACCTGGGGATGCTGTAAGAATCAGAAAGATGATTCTAAATATAGGAAACACAATGTAGTAAGAGAGAAGGTTTAAGAGTCAATGGCATTTTGGTTTCCAGCCATATCTGCTTCCAGAAGCTACCCATGTGAGTTTATGAAAGAGAGGATGTCAGTTCCAATAGAGGAAACAGGTCTGGTCTGAACAATTGTAAGAGTGCCTCAAGGGGGTCTTCCCTATCTCACAGGTTATGGCAAGTTCCATGCTTTTTTTTTAATTCACAAAAAACTAATGTCATGGTTAAAAAAATAATTTTGAACCTAGTGTTTTTAAATAGTTATAAGGCAAAGGGGAGTCCTACGTGGCACAAACAGTTAAGTGGTTAGCTATTAACCAAAAAGGTTGGAGGTTCAAACCTCCAAAGGCATCTTAGAAGAAAGGCCTGGTGATTTGTTTCCAAAAGGTCATAGCCTTGAAAACCCCATGGAGCAGATTTCTACTCTACAACACATAAGGTCTCCATGAGTCAGAATCAACTGTCTGACAGCTGGTAACTGGTAATAAGGCAAAGAGTCTAAAAGGACAGAATGTCTTACCATAGAACAAATATGAAAGAAGTTAGTTTAGTCAGCATTTCTAGACATCATGATGAGAAAAATATTTTGAATGCTTTCTCCCCTGTGGTTGATCTCTGCTCTGATGCCAGCTAAATCAAGAAGAAGGTAGAAACACATGCAGGAAGAAGCAAAACACTAGGCTTAATTCTCTAGGATAAAGTGTCTCAAGCTTTCTTATATTTGAAAATAATCATTGTCCTTTATGCTCAAAGCTTGAAAGGAATCAGATAGCAGACATTATCAAATTGGCAGCCCAAAAGAAGTCAGGCTATAGTCTGCCTTTCAATCCTTTTTTCAGTTACACCCTTCATTTTCTGAGGAAATCTGTGTTTAAGTGATAACTGAGGGAATTTAATACAGTAAGATGTTAAACTTAACTCCACAGTTAAATGCACAATAATGGTCATCAAATACCAACTTTGTACAATGCATGTTAGTAACTGAGAGTTTTACAAAGATGAATAAGAAAATTCTTAAGGCACTTATAATCCAAAAAGAGTTGAAGATGTGCAATTTAACTAGAATATGGCCCAGATGAACTGCTCATATTTGAGCAGTAGTTCCTAAAGCTTGACCCCTGAACCAGCAGCAGCATCATCATCACCTGAAACTTGTTAGAATAAATTAGGCCTGCCCAAGACTACTGAATCAGAAACTCTGAGGCTGGGGCCCAGCAATTATGTTTTAACAAGCCTTCCAGGTGCTTCTGAGGCATGCTGAAGTTTGAATATCACTATGTCAGGTACAAAGGAGCTCTGGTGGAGTATGTAGTGCCTAAGGCATTTGGCTACTAACCAGAAGGTTGGTGGTTCAAACCCCAGCCACTCCACAGAAGGAATACCGGGCAATCTACTTCTGTAAAGATTTACTGCCTCGGAAACCCAAAGGGGATCACTATGAGTAGGAATTAACTTGATGATGGTGAGTTTGGATTTTTTTGGTCTTATGTCAGGTACAAGTAAAGAACTGCAGGAATGCCAAACTAAAGACCATTATTCCAACCGAGTGGGATCAAAAGATATTATAGATGCCAAATGAGCTGGTCAAATTCTCTAAGGCTGAAGAACCAAATTTTTGAAAGAGGTGCCTTCATGATCTCCCTCCAATCCATCTTCTGCACCAGCTGCTGGAACCAGGGCTTCAAACCTACTCATTCCAGTTCAACCCCCTACTGAGAATTTGCATGTCTACCCTAGATAAACTGAATCAGAATCTATATTTTAATAAGATACCCAGGTGATTCTTATGTATACCTATCTAGGGATCTTGCTAAAATGTAGATTCTAATTCAGAATATCTGGGGTAGAAATGCAAATTCTCAATAGAGGGTTCCACTGAAATTAACTGGTTCATAGCTCTGACTGGAACTGTCTTTCTGATGCACTTTTGATCCATCACTTGCACAAAAACACTTTATGTGTTAAAATTTCTCTGTGGCCCCTGTTGCTTTACTGTGCAAAACAGAGTTCTTAACATGGCATATGTGTCAATCAGGAATATTTTAATTGAAAATGGCAGAAATCCAACTCAAACTCATTTATGCCAAGTAACAATTCATTGGTTCACACGGCTAGAAGATGCACATGGTCATGTGTGGAAGAACCTGTGCCAGGGATCATGGCTTCAAAGATTCAGCATCTCTGGAAATAACTTTTTTTTGCATTCATAGCTCATTTCTGTTTTCTGCTCTTCATTTTGCATGTTGGGCTCATTATCTACAAATGCAGATAGGTTTTCACTTAGCTGATAACTTAATCATAGGCAGTCCATGCTTAGCCACATAACAAAAAGAGTACACTTCTTTCTCCAAATGACTTTGTCAACCCAGGGAAGGTTTCTTCTTGGCCCTGTTTTTTGAAGGGTGCTCATCACTTAAGCCACTATTGACTGGAATGGCCAGGCATGGATCAGATGGCCTGCCCCATGGCAGTAATGGAGAGGTCTATTACCTGAACAAGAGGGACTAGAATACTTGCTTGGCAAACAAAACAAAAACAGTAGACACCTTGGTCAGTTACAACGTATCCAACTGTTCCCAGTCTTTCTGCGACCTTTCTTACAACCTTATTTTCCATTTTTTCACAAACATACTTCATACTCACCTGCTCGAATAATTTCTTTCAGAAGGATCAGCACAAGACTGGTGCCTATGAGGCAGAGGTTAAAGATGTGCCAAATGTACAACTTTTCCAAACTGCTGTACCCATCATATCTAACATCAACTACTCCCTCTCCCCTCAGTACTCTCCCTCCCATCTTAGGGTCCTGTAACTACTGTAATGTCTCACAGAACTCATGAACTGCCAAGGAAATGGCTCACATGGTTTTGGAGGCTCGCAAGTCCCAAATCCATGCATCAAATATCAGTCTCCATGGAGGATTTTCTTCACTCACATGTTTGCAGGGACCAATGAACCCAAAGCGTCAGGTCGGATGACAGACTATTGTCTCATAAGGCTGCAGAAGCTGGTGGACTGGACGTCAAATGATGATGAACTAGATATAGGATCCAGAGCAAGAGAGAGAACTTTGATAGAATATTCATATATATTGGATGCAGACCACACCCTCAATAAGAAACTAAGGGTGACATCTTGAGTCACACCCTCTAGTAAGGCAGTGACTCAAGATACATCCCACCCCAATCCTATCTCATTAAGATAATGGACAGTTCTCTCCAAACTGGGACCACAATCACAGGCACTGAGGCTAAGATTTATATACATCACAAAATGGAGGACTATGGCTTGAAGGGCCGTATTAAGTAATTCACTGCACTACACCACAAAAAAAAAATGCTCACTTTTTCTTACATGTTCTAGGTACTTTCTACAGTCAAGGCTTTATTCAATTTTATTTGCCTAGCAAAACATTTTCTATTACCTGCCTATGGAATACTCTTAATCTCCTAATCATTTAACACCAAAGATAAATTTCACCCCTTCTGAGAAACTTTCTAGCCTCCCCAGGTAAAATGCATTGCTTGTTCCTATTGGTCCTAACAGGACTTTATAGATGAATCACCTGTTACAGCTTTTATCATATTACTGTTTTATGGTTAGTTGTTTATATAGGGGAGCTCTGGTGGCATAGTGCCTAAGACATTTGACTGCTACCCAGAAGGCGGCGGTCCTTCTAATTCTACTAGATTGTGAATTTCTTAAAAACTAAGCCTATCCTTTTTTATTATCTTTAATCCCTAACACCTAGTGAAGTTTCTGACACTTAGTGTAAACCTGCATATATGGATGAAATACAATTGTGAAAATGACATAGTAGAGGTGGCTGACCTCCTCTAACTTCACAAGTGGGAGAGAATCACTATCCGCATCAGCCCAAAGTGGATTCCTGTGAGGCAGAAGTCAGACATGCCTCTATCCTCCAACCTTTTTACCAACTCTGATACCAATCATCTCTCCCATGTCACTCGCTACTTATCTGCTGGGTTCAATCACTCATTGCAGTGGCCACATGGAACTCACAGACAGTATTCACTTATAGTTTATTAGAGAATTAATAGGCTGTAAATCAGGATCAGAAACAACTCAGGATACAGTTCTTCAGTCAGGACAGGCTATTTTTGGCTGTGCCTGTAGGCATGTCTCTCCGTGACTTTGGCTTCTCAGCCCTGAGGCTCTGTGGCCCCTCTGCCTCTGCCCTGCTTGGGCAAGTGATACAAAGCTCTTTTGCTCATGTAATAAGTTTCCAAAGTAGCCCACTCCACCAGCAAGCCTCATGCCTGAAGCCTCTCAGCTTTCTCACTCTATGGGATAGGAAGCCCACTGCACTGTCTCCTGCTGGTCTCCTGGTTCTGCTGCTACCATTTCTCTGCCACAGTTTCTTGCCATCTCTCACTGTTTCTGGTATTACAACTCTTTGTCTTCTCAGTCTAGAAGGTTCTCAATACAAGGATCCCAGGTCCAAAGGACATGATCTGCCCCTGGCTCTTCTTTCTTGATGGTTGTGAGGTCCCTCTTGCCACCTCTGGAATGGCTTATTTTAGCCTAGCAGGATGACAAACTTACCAATCCCCTTATTAGGATTCCATATACCTTATTTGCATGACCCCACCCCCACAAGGATGCCATGCACCTTATTTATATTACAGCAAGCTATCCAATCCCCTTGGTAGGCCACAAGCACCTCATTTGCATAGTCCCACCCAGTCATTTGATGAGAGTTAAAAGATTTTGGCCAGCAGGGCCATATTAAGTAATTAATTGCACTGCACAATATATTAATGAAGGAAAACTAAAACCAAATTCACTGCTGTCAAACTGATCCCAACTCATAGCAATCCCTTCTTGGGTTTCTGAGTTGGTATCTCCATGAAAGTAGATCGCCCAATCTTCCTTCTGAGGAGCGGCTGGTGGGTGTGAACTGCCAGCCTTCTGGTTAGCAGTCAAATGCCTTAAGCATAAATAAGTAAATGAACATATGAAAATACATGGTGAACTAAGTGAATAATTAATTCTAGCAAGATTAATTAAAATAATGTTTTTGAAGGAAAATAATCAAAGAAGTGGGAGCTCTGGTAGCATAGTGCCTAAGGCACTTGACTGCTAACCAGAAGGCTGGCAGTTCAAACCCACCAGCCACTCCTCGGAAGGAAGATGGGGCAATCTACTTCCGTAGTGATATTGCCTCGGAAACCCAAGGAGGGGTCGTTATGAGTTGGGGCCTACTCATTGGCACGTAACAACAACAACAATCAAAGAAGTTGGAAATATAGGCTAAGAACATATTTCAGAGGCCTTAAAGGTCTTGTTAAAGAGTTGTTTTTGTTTGTTTATTCTTTAAGCAAGGTTAGCTAGTGTGGGGCAGATAAAAATATGTTCAGTTCTATGTGAAAAAGAATAATTCCAGTAGCAACAGAAAAAATTGTATTGAAAAGATATAAATCTAAAAGCAAAGATGTTTGTCAACAAATCTCTTCCTGTCTCCCTTTCTGAACAAGAAAGAAACGATCCACATGGTTTGCATGAAACAGTTCCTTGGTTGGCACACATTGTCCAGGACATGTAGTAGCTGAATACACTTTTTTCAGAGTGATACCATTTTAAGCAATGTTTGCAAAGTCAATACAAACCACTAATTTGAACTGCTCTCAAAAGCAGAAGTCTAGGAAATTGAATGCCATAGTATACTCTTACTGAAATATTCATTCTTATTTCATCTATCCATCTAATTTATGATAATATTGTCGTACGATGTTGAGTCACTTCTGACTTACAGCAATGCCATAGAACAGAACTAACACTCATTTGTCATTTTGTCATACTGTGGGGCTTGCGTGTTGCTGTGAGGCTGGAGGCTATGCCACCAGTATTTCCAATACGAGCAAGGTCACTGTTTTGGTTACCTAGTGCCACTCTGACAGGAATATACCACAAATGGGATGCCTTTAACAAACAAGAGTTTATCTCTTATAGTTTTGGAAGCTAGAAGTCCGAGTTCAAAGTACCAGGCTCTAGGGGCTGGGTGAAAGGCCTTCAACCTTGGGCTTCAGCTCTGCCGCCTGCTCCCAGCCCACTGAAGCTGGAGGCTTTTCTTCATTCAGGCAGCTGCTGTCTGCTGAGGCTGACAAACCCACAGTTGACAAGTAAAAAGACACAGTGCTAATATTACCAAACAACATGGCAGGCCACTAATTCAAGTTCAGAAAAAGTCCCAAGATTGGCAGAGCAGGGCAGGCTGTTGAACAATGACTTGGCTACATGCAGGGTTCAAGTGTGCCAAAAAGCTATAAACAGTTCCCAAAGCTTCTTCTTATATACTGGAAGCAGACCTCATCCCTAAAGCAGCTACTCAGTGGCCCATGGCAGGTTCCACCATGGAGTTGATTGACAGTCTTATCATGGAAAATACCTACCACCAACTTCCCAACCACTCAAAACCAGGCCCAGCCAAGTTGACATATAACCTTAACTATCACAGTCACCCATGGTGGACAGGTTTCAGTGGAGCTTCCAGACTAAGACAGACTGGGAAGAAGGACAGGGCCATCCAATTCTGAAAAAAGTTGGCCGCTGAAAACCTTATGAATAGCAATGTAACACAGATATATTACTGGAAAACTTTATGAAGAGCCATAAAACATTGTCTGATATAGTGCTGGAAGATAAGCCCCTCAAGTTGGAAGGCACTCAAAATACAGCTGGGGAAGAGCTGCCTCCTCAAAGTAGAGTCAACTTTAATTACATGGAGAGAGTAGAGCTTTCTGGACCTTCATTTGCTGATGAGGCATGAGTCAAAACAGGAAGAAGCAGCTGCAAACATTCATTAATAACAGGAACGTGCAATGTATGAAGTATGAATCTAGGAAAATTGAAAGTTGTCAAAATGAAATAGAATGCCTAAAGATAGATATCCTAGGCATTAGTGAGCTGAAGCGGACTGGCATTGGCAATTTTGAATCAGAAAATCATGTGGTTGACTATGTCAAGAATGAAAAATGGAAGAGGAATGATGTCACATTCATCATCAAAAATAACACTTCAAGATCTGTCCTGAAGTATAATCCCTGTCAATAATAGGATAATATCCATATGCCTACAAGGAAGACCAGGTAATATGACTGTTCTTCAAAATTACTCATCAACTACCAAAGCAAAAGATGAAGAAAGTGAAGATTTTTA
>NW_006921687.1:4763313-4768639 GCF_000298275.1 Orycteropus afer afer
CACTCCTCGGAAGGATGGGCAATCCTACTTCCGTAGTGATACTGCCTCGGAAACCCAAGGAGGGGTCGCTATGAGTCAGGGCCGACTCGACGGCAAACAACAACAACAACAACAAAGCAGTGAGGTTCAGTTTTGGGCAACACCTCAGGCCAAACACAAACGTGACTAGACAGCTCCAGTCTCACTCCTCAGTTGAAGAAATTAAGTTCTAGAGACTCCTGCAATTATAGGACCAGTAATCAGAAATTTGAGAATGGAACTAATCTAGCTTTCTTGGGGTTTTACTTCTTAATCTGTGTTTCATCTTGATTTTATCTATTCCTTTCATTATTGAATGCCTGCTGTATTCAAAGTACTATTTAAATTTCTGAAGTTTCTAAGAGGAATGAGGAACTCAGTGTTCAATGGAGGAAACAGACACCAGAGTAGATAATGACAATATATTTGATAAGAACTGTAATAGAGGTATGAATAGACTGTTAAGGAGGCCTGAGTTGCACAACTAATTATGCCTGGAGATGCTGAGCAAAGCTTCTGGAGAAAATCTCGTTTGAGAAATTTTTAAAAGATGAGTAGGTATTTGAATCTCAATCTCGCTCTTTAGCTCATTATTCTATTACTCGTTCTTCTCTATCACTTTATAATGTTTTGCTGTGTTTTTGCTGAAGGTTTACACAATAGTTTAGATTTCCATTCAACAATTTCTACAAAGATTGTTTAGTGACGTTCTTTATATTCTTTACAATGTGTGAAAATTCTCATTATTTCTGTTTTGGTTGTTCCATTTCCATTAATTTAGTTTCTCTGCCCCTTTACATTCTTATCTACATTTTGAAGTATTGTTGGCCATTTGGTCTCATATAAGTGATTTTTTTAAAAGGATCACAATGTTTATGGGTGATATTTGTTATTTCATGAATCCATATGTGCCAAAGGGGCAGGGAGGGAGCATCTTCTGACCTCCTCTAACCCCAGGAGAAAGACAGAATCACCATCAGTAGCCCAAGGCCTATTCTTGTGAGGCCAGACATGCTGCCTCCCTTCAGCCCTTCACCAACCCTGACACTAACCGTTCCTCCCGCAGCACCCACCACCTCTCTGCTGGGATCGATAATTCGCTGCAGTGGCCACACAGAACTCACAGATTATAGGGTTTATTAGGGGAAAAAACAAGCTACAAGTCAAGTTCAGGAACACACTCAGTCTCTTGGCCCTCTGTCTCTCAGCCCTCCATCTCTCAGCCGACAGTCTCACTCAGTCTCTCTCTCAGCAATGTATGTCTCTCAGGAGCATGTTTCTCTCAGCCAACAGCCAGTCTCTAGAAGGGCTCCTTTTGAGCCTGGCAGAGTGGCCAAACTAACCAATCCCAACATTAGAATTCTATATACCTTAGAGAGAGCGAACTTCCCAGAGGATTGCTTCCTGCTGGTTCAACAGAAATACCCCAGGTGGATAACTTTAGCAATCAGGAGCTACTCAGTTGTTCATGACAAATTCCACCATGGAGTTTACGAAAACTTATGACTAGAAAAGCCATACCAGGTAATTTACTACACTGCAATATGTTATTTAGCTATAAATAACTTAGGGGTTAGTTTGAGTTCAAGATTAAAGAGTATCTCAGGGCAGCAGTCTCAGGAAGTTCTCCAGTCTCAACCAGACCAGTAAGTGTGTTTTGTTTTAGGAATTTAAGGTTTGTTCCTCATTTTTCTCCCATTCTATCATGGCCCACTTATTGTGGCCCTGATTAGAATGGTCAGTAGTAGTAATAGCTAGGCACCATCTAGTTCTGGTTTGATGGTAGATGCAGCTGTGGTTCATGTAGACTGTTTGTCCTGTAGACTAGTTTCTTCTTTGAGTCTTTGGTTTCCTTCTTTCTCTTTTGCTTTGAATGAGTATAGACCAATAGTTGTATCTTACACAGCTGCTCACAAGCTTTTTAAACCCCAGAAACTACTCACCAAACTAGGATGTAGAACATAACTTTATGAACTATATTATGTCAATTGACCAAGATGTTCTACAAGATTATGGTCTTAATCTTTCCAACTCAGAAAACCAATCTGCAAGGTGTTTGATTTGTATAAGTACTGTCCATAACTATGCCCCTATGTGCCTTATATATATGAATATATGTGCATGTAATCACATAGATACATAGACATCTATGATTGTATTCTAAATTTAAAAAAAAAAAAAAACCTATCATTGAGTTGATTCTAACTCATAGTGACCCCCATTAGGTTTCCAAGGCTATAAATTTGTACAGAAGTAGATTGTCTCATTTTCCTCCCACAGAGCTGCTGGTGGGTTTGAACTACTGACTTTTTGGTTAGCAGCCAAATGCCATAAGCAGTATACCACCAGAGCTCCTTATTTTAAATGAATAATAAGTCATATTAAAAATATGAGTTCATAAAGTCCCAAAGAGTCATTTCCTGCATTCCTATAGTTCATTAACCATTTTCTTCTGAGAAAGGCTTGTGAAAGTGCTACCTTAATCTTATCACCACAATGTGACTAACAACTCTTTCTGCAATGTGAAAGATACCCCAAAATTTTTTGTCATTTTGTTTAGCATGATGAGACAAAATGACAGCACATTACCATGTTGTTGTTGTTGTTATGTGCCATCGAGTCAAACCTGACTCATAGCGACCCCTCCTTGGGTTTCCGAGGCAGTATCACTACGGAAGTAGGATTGCCCAATAGCACATTATAAAACATACTCCATTTTCTTAATTACTTTTTTATGCCTGTATGTGTCACTTAAAGAGGAAATCAATTAGGAATGCATTTGTCCTACAAGTGACTTAAACTTCATTTTTCCGCACGTGTCAAAGTGTACCTTGAGGGAAAAAGACCATGGTGGTGAAGTAGTCAGAGGAACCAAACTGTACCTTTACAAAAAAAAAAAAAAATTGTAACTGTCAGTCTTCTCCTAATTAACAATGGAACTAAGGGCAAATTCTTTTGGACTATCAATACCAACTGCTTTCTGGAAAAATAATTTCTCCATGTAAACTTGCAATATATTTCATCACATCTATCTTCTCTAAACCAAAAACCAACCCACTGCCATAGAATCAATTCCGACTCATGTTGTTGTTGCTACGTGCCATCAACTCGGACCCGACTCATAGTGACCCCTCCTTGGGTTTCCAAGGCGGTATTGCTACGGAAGTAGATTGCCCAACCTTCCTTCCGAGGAGTGGCTGGTGGGTTTGAACTGCCACCTTTCTGGTTAGCAGTCAAGTGCCTTAGGCACTATGCTACCAGAGCTCCTATTCTGACTCATAGCAACTCCCATTAGGTTTCCAAGGAAGTAAATCTTTATGGAAGTAGATTGCCCAATCTTCCTTCTGTGGAGTGGCTGGTGGGTTTGAACCACCAACCTTCTAGTTAGCCAACCTTCTGGATAGCTGTCAAATGCCTGTGGCACTGTGCCACCACAGCTCCTTCTCTGTCTTCTCTAGCAAACAAAAAATATAGCATTGTACAAAATTTCATGTTTATACACATATCTAAATATAAAATTTCAGAACTGCTATATTTATATATATTTTTTAGTTAGTTTATTATTATTATAATATTATTATTATTATTATATTTTTGCAGTGTTCCCTCCTCTCCCCTCCCACCCAGGTAACCAACAAAGAAAGTTTCCTTCCATATATAAGCCTTTCGTTGACTTTTTGCAATAATGAATTAATATGATATTTATTTATATTTTCTTAAATATGGATTTTTATTCTACTATCTTTGCCCATCCATCCTTTATTCTGATTATACATGACAGAAAAGGGCTTATTTGGTCTAGCCCTGTGCATAATCCCAGATAATTAAGAAGATAATTAAATGAGGGTCTAATTTCCCCAACTGTCAAATAACTAACATTCTTTTCTGTAAGAGTATGATCTCAAAAACAGGTCAGAATTTACTTTCTTCAATCACAATCTAAATACAGTTACTTATGGTCAGAAAATAATTTGCCATAAAAACTTTGACTTTAGTTATTTGGCTATTTAAACTCTTCACTTCCTGTTTGATTTGTAAGCATACACAATATCACATTTATAGATAATGGAATTGACAGTATTTCTAATAATATTACACCATCAGTCATAACCACCTTTTATATCTTGGGTATTTTAGATACACAAAAAAAATGTGTGATTTAATGAATTAAATTACCTTGTAAATTTCCCTTCAAATCCATTAAGAAGCTGTAAATGGTATTTAAATGGATAAAAATCTTAGTTTTAAAAATGATTATTTTATAAGCTATTCCTGGCTATCTCAACAATTCTTAAGTTGTTAAAATGAACAAATCCGATATCTAACCAAGTGAATATGGTCATGCTTATTCTCTCTGTTCTTCTCGAACCTATTGTTTTTAAGAGTCTGTGTTACATTGGAATTGTCAAGCAGCTCATCTACAACCCACCCCTTGCAAAAGTGTTCTTCAGACTAAATTTTCCTCTCTCTTGTTCTTGTCTCTACCACATGAGCCCAGATTAAATAAAAGTTGTACTTCACAGAAATTATATAATATTTATCTTAACTAAAGAAACTATCTTTATTTTCATCAGACAGTTCATTTACAATGGCTGCCTACTTGAGCCCAGCTCTGGAATGATCATTAAATTAAATTCATTTTTAAAAAAAATCATGAGTGGTGATAATGTGGAAGAAGAAAAATCAGCAAAATGAATAGACATATGATGTATTTGTTACATCAAGGGGACTGTTTTTGCTTGTCTTTCTGCATCGGTTAGTTTATGAGGTTTGTTTTAGACAGAAAAAGAAATTCCCAAGAAGGTCTTTGTCCAAAGTTTGAAAAGCCTTCTACATGTTTAATAAAAAAAAAAAAAAATAGTCTGCACGGCTTAAATTGAAGATCATATTTTTCTTAACTATATTTTCTGACACTAACCAAAAAAAAAAACAAACTGCCATTGAGTCAGACCTGACTCATAGCAACCCCTCCTTGGGTTTTCAAGGCAGTATCTCTACGGAAATAGATTGCCCAGTCTTCCTTCCGAGGAATGGCTGGTGGGTTTGAACCGCCAGCCTTCTGGTTAGCAGTCAACTGTCTTAGGCACTACACCACCAAAGATCCCTATTTCTCACACTGGAAGCTGTAAATAAATAAACACAACTATCATTATAGTAAGACCTACTACTAACAAATGTTTTAATTCATTATTATTTTTAAAAAATGAGTGGGTTGGTATTTTTTAATAAAGCAGCTGATAACATTGTCACAAACTAAGGAGCTCTGGTAGCATAGCGGCTAAAGCACTTGACTGCTAACCAGAAGGCT
>NW_006921687.1:4769639-4776096 GCF_000298275.1 Orycteropus afer afer
GTAGCATAGTACCTAAGGCACTTGACTGCTAACCAGAAGGCTGGTGGTTCAAACCCACCAGCCACTCCTCGGAAGGAAGATGGGGCAATCTACTTTGTGGTGATACTGCCTCGGAAACCCAAGGAGGGGTCACTATGAGTTGGCACATAACAACAACAACAGCCCAGTTTATAATACACCATATGAGAAAACCTATAATTGTTAGTAAATACAAGGATGCACCCACAAGTTTTTAAAACCACTGAGTTGATCACTATCTCAGTCCGCTGGTTAGACCTTGAAGACAGACCCAAAGCCAGCAGTTCTTGCATACAATATGCAGGTAAACTTCTTTGTTTTAGTAGGAAACCACACCTGTTATCAGTAAAAATCTTTCATTTTATCTCTATTAAACTTACTTTTTTGTTGCTTAAATAGCTTGAAAAGATGCACTACAACCCTATTAATGTCTATCATTTCCTCATGTCCTGGTAACCAGCTATAGGCTCTTAAACACTTCATATCAACCCATTTCCCTAGGGCAATTTACCATATACCAAGCACCAAACTGGACATTCAGCGTTGTAACAAACTTCATTTCAGTGCTGGTAAACTGGGTGACTTCAACAGATGAATGCATGTAACCACGCCCACAACCTTATATGGAAGGGCTAGTAAATTTCTGCTATAGGCAAGTTAACTTTGATTTTAAATGAGGATCACAAGTCAAGATTCTAAATGACATTTTAAGATACCTTAAGTTAAGGAATTTTGTGAAAATTACAAATCATGCTATTTATAAAGTACCCACCATAATGTATAGCACACACACACAGAATTGTATCTGTTTCTATCATTTGATATTGTCCATCTTGTAGTTTACCATGTGAATTTAAGGTTCATGCACATTTCATTACTCTTGACAAAGACATACAGTTATTTCTTAATTCTAGCAAGGCTTAAGGTATTTTGTTTTCTGTTCTCTTTTTCATTGTGACACTCAGGAATGTGTGAGATAAGTGGTCCTCAAAAGAATTAATCACAGATTTGCTATCAGTTAAAACATCTGACTTCTTCTAAATATGTGAAACTCTGTGACCATTTCGGAGTCAGAGGTTCAGATTATATTTCTTCCTGCTCATTACAAGTCATTGTGCTAGAAAAAATTCTTCCTAATATCATACATAACCTACAGATCCAGTGGAAGAGCTCCAAAACAATCCTGCATTTATGTGAAGAGCAGATTATCTTCTTCACTCCCAATCCAAGGATCTGATTTTAACATTTCGGTGTACAACCTTACTCAGCAATGAAAGGAAACCAGAGGTTTTCTGCTCCTGAAAGGTACCCACATATTTACTTAGACTTGGGCTAGACTGAACAAAAAAAACCTCACTGCCTTTGAGTCGACTGCAACTCATAGCAACCCCTCCTTGGGTTTCGGAGGCGGTATCACTATGGAAGTAGATTGCCCAACCTCCCTACAGAGGAGTGGCTGGCGGGTTTGAGCCACCAGCCTTCTGGTTAGCAGTCAAATGCCTTAGGCACTATGCCACCAGAGCTAGGGGAAATAAGCCTATCATTTAATCTCATTCAACCATAAACACTAAATCAAACATTTCCAATAGGTTCTATTTATAACTCTGATCACTTTTTATTAACTACTGTGTTAGTATGCCCATTTTCTTCTACTTTCAACAAGGTGATTGTTTTAGTATATTTCTTTTGTAATTTTGGGGTATTTTTCCATATTAAACTTCCATTGGACTACATACAAGAAACAGTAAAAAAAAAAAAAAAAAACTTCTCAGGATTCAGGAGAGACATTATATCAATTTTGCTTAAGATTAGCCATGATAATTTTTTATTCCTACAGACTTCAAAATTACCTTTTAAAAAAAATACATAAGAATGAATATGTCATTTTCTAATTACTGTTGGTTATTTTCAGTGTGCTACACATGGGCTCACCAAGAGTTGGAATTGATTCAGTGGCAACAAGTTGGGTTTTTGGTTCATTTTACTCTAACAAATTCCCTTCTGTATGTACAATGACTTCTATTCATGGTGTAGTTATATAAAATAATCTACCCTTATCATTATATTTCTGGGCAGTTCAGTAGGGTGGGAACTATTTTTGATATGCAGAAGCAAATACTGAAGCAAAAGGGTTCCGTGCACTTTCTGTCAACAAAGATATCAACTGCCAAAATAAACCTGATAAGTCCCATTTCAAGTAAGTAGAGTCTGGATAATACCAAATTACAAGACAGCAGTGCGTGTGAACTGGCAGTACTGCCAAATCGAATTACCAGTTTGACTCAAAATAAACACTCTGAAGTTAAACAAAGCTAAGTTATCCAACTCCAAGGTATGTAGTGGGCTTCACTTGCGAGAAAGACCCTTTGATTTATTTGCCAGAGCAATTTTAAACTGTTGCCACCTCTCCAAACCAAAGGTTGCAAAGGTCAAAGTGAAACTTTGGAACATATGATAACATTGTCTTGGTATTGAGGACATATTTGCTAAACAAATGGCAGACAAAATGAATGGTAGGTGAGGTTGGCCTCTTCTCTGGAGTCACCCTACAAGGATTAGCATTCCTCTCCAGTCATCCAGGAAAAGTAACTTAAATTCTTGGGACCTCAGCTTCTTCAAGTGCAAAATAAAGAAACTGGAAGAGATGCCTTTTAAAGTTTCTGTTGAATTCCTTACAATCTCATTATTCTTAAAGAGTTCAGAGAGTAGATGGAGGATCTTAGTTAAAATGATTTTTTTTTCCCTGAGGAAAAGATATAGTAAGTATGGTCTTACTTACAGTTTATGAATCTGTTCATTATTTTTCTTTATGGACAAAAGGCAACTTTTCCAGGTACAGTAAAAATTAAATAAGTGAATCTTTAATTAGAAAAGTCAAATAAGATCCAAAGACATAGAAGGGATTTTGTTAAAATAAAAAATTTCACTGTATCAATTCAGCAAACATCAAATTACTGGTATATTCTTAGTTTAAAGTGAATAGTCTTATCTCCTCAACTATTAGTTGAATCATGAAATTGCCATTTATGTGGGTTAAAATCAGTCAAGTATTGTCAGCTTCATGCAGTTAAAGCTATAAATGGTATAATCTCCGTGGGAGCAGGCTACAACATTGTGTATCCTCCTTTTTTCCCTTTAGTTGCTGATATAATGCTCAGTACATTTGTTCTTTGACAAATATGTATTGACAGCAGTATTTTGGGTAGAAAGCCTTTTGAGACCATTTAGTACAATTGCATTATTTTAAAGATGAAAATAAGAGTCACAAAGTTCTCAGATTTGTAGTACTTTTTGATGTTCAGAATGACACTGAGACGTTGTAAACAAAAAGTATGGAATACAATTTGAATATTCTGCCTGCCAATAAAAGAAGCTGCTCTGATAAATTTTACAGGAATGATTATTAGCAATTAAAGTTGGCAAGGGAAGAAAAGAGGTAAGTCTCAAATTTCTAAAAATCAGAGGCACTATTCTTCTGCTGTTCTTGTTGAGAGAGGTTTTATCATATTTTAGAAAAAAAAAATGTATTAAAAGGGTAACTAACAAGAAAAACTTAATCTAAAAGGAAATATCAATATAGTATTTTTTATAATACCAGAATATAAACATGATCTGAATCTCAGGTGTGATCCCCAAATGCATCGCTTTGCTGTGTGTATTTGATAACCTTCAGTTCTCTATAAGGAAGCAACCTGCTCTTGTAGATTTAGTTACTGTTTATAGAAAGGTGTCAAGGCTTAGCAAAATTAGAAATAGACTAAGTGCAAAGATATTTATAGGACACGTTTTGCTTTAGGTCTTACACACGGTAAAACTCTGGATTTTCTGTAACATTTCTCTGCCATTTTAATTAGATTCATCACATTTTAGAGCATCTGGTTTAACACTTGTCAATAATAATACTGAAACCTACAAACCCCCAAAATAATATGATTCAACACTCTGTCTTTACAAATTTGGAAATTGAGTCCCAGAGAAGTTATGTAACTTTAGATTACTTACATGGAACAAGTTGACATATGGACAGCCAGTATATTGCTATGTCTGGTGTGCCATTTGTTCTTTTTATTTGCAAAATCTTTGCCTCATATCTATAGTCTGAAAAATGGGATGAAGATTAAGTAAATGTTCTGACCTTGATACTTGAAGTGTGGTAGACAGTATACTTTTATTAACATTGTTTATTAACATATATATGATTATATTTAGAAGTTGTGTCTACACTTGGTGACCATTAGGCAATTAATGATGTATTAGCCTCAGGTCAAGTTTATGACCCTTTTGCAAATTTGCTAATTTACCAGACACCTGGAAGAAGCATCAAAGGCTTTGAAACAAAGACCTGTTGGATACAAAGACTAAGTCTTGTGATTATATTTATTTATATTTATTTTTCCTCATAGAAACATGAGTTCTGCTGGCCCTGATGGGAGGAAAGTGATGAGAAGGTGTGATGGACTGATTGACTCCTTGGTCCATTATGTCAGAGGAACCATTGCAGATTACCAGCCAGATGACAAAGTAATTCAAAAGTTAAATATCTCACACACCAAATTATCTATTTTGTCTTACTAAGACTCTTCAGTGTATACCTGAAGTACCTGCTTGGCTTTAAATTTAGTCATTAATGCGTTTGCTGAGTTTAGGATTCCTCATACCTGCTTAGAAATATTAAAATCTTCCTAGTCCCATTTTTCTTTTTAATTTCCAGACACAAATTTTAAACTACCTTTTGCATTGATTTACCTAGATACTTGAAAGAAGCCCAGATTCTACATGTTCAGGAATGAGCTTAGATTCGTCTCTTCCCACTTCTCCAAACTTGCTTCTCCTCTGTGTAGTCCTTCTTAATAATTATCACCATCCACTAAATGAAGGTAGAAATCTGAGTAATCTTGGACTGCCTGTCCTCCCTCACATACCCACTGCATAATAATCCATGCACATTCTACCTCTGAAATGTCTTTTAGTTCATCTACTCCTCTCTGGTGCTGGTACTTCTGATCTTTAGAATTTATGCATCTTTCATGCTGATTATTGTAATAAACTCCTAATCAGTTTCTGCTAACAGTGCCTAAGGCACTTGACTGCTAACCAGAAGGCAGGAGGTTCAAACCCAACAGCCACTCCTCAGAAGGAAGGTTGGGCAATCTACTTCCTAGTGATACTGCTTCGGAAACCCAAGGAGGGGTCACTATGAGTCAGGTCTGACTCCATGGCACATAACAACAACAACAGTCTTCAACTCTACATAGCTACTAAGATATGCCTCTAAAACATACAGTTATTCTGGATACACTCTCTAAAAAGTTAACTAGGTAGGTTCTTCTTTTTTTTTTAATCAGCCCTTACTCCTTAGCATTGTGCTCATGACCATTCATGATCCAGCTGTAGCCTTTCTAATCATACTTACTCTATGTCCTCAGGTCTCCACTGAACCCCATCCAATAAACCTTACAAGATGTAAAGCCTAGTAAGTCCTGTGATATCACACTTGCAAAAATGCAAAAATATATGTATATGTGTTTAATCAACATTCATATCCTTCTTTCCCAGGCCACAGAGAACTCTGTATGCATTCTTCATAACCTCTCCTACCAGCTGGAGGCAGAACTCCCAGAGAAGTATTCCCAGAGTATCTATATTCAAAACCGGAACATCCAGACTGACAACAACAAAAGTATTGGGTGTTTTGGCAGTAGAAGCAGGAAAGTGAAAGAGGTATATTGGGAGGTCTTTGAAAGAATGGGAGAAAGAGAATGTGTGTGTGTGTGTGTATATATACACACCCACATGTGTGCGTTCCTGAGCACTTAGTGTACGTCAGGTACTATTTTAAATGCTTTAAATTCATCAGTCCTGTTACATATGTATTATTAATATTATCATTTATAGATGAGGAAGTAGTACAGAAAGGTTAATATTTGTTCCCAGAATAATTTAGCAAATAAGTAAAAAGCTTTTAAATTTCATTGTAGGCAATCCAACTCCAGATTTTCATTTTTAACTGTTAAACTATACTGTTATATGCCCCATTGGCTAGAAAGTAAGCTTAATATCACATAGCCAATAGTATATACATTGCTTTAATATTAAAAACAGCCATGCTAGTGAGTTTTGGACATTCTAAAAATAAACTTTGGACATACTAAAAGTAAACCTCATATGAAATAATGCATATTTCTCTCCATACTGATAAGGAAACTGAAAGAATGTGACCTTTTCTCCTACTCCTCTGAATATCAGGATATTCCTGAACTTGGAGAACAACTGGTAAATTTAGAAAGCTGATGCTATCCCAAACAATTTCACAAGGCTCTGAGAGAACAGACCTGTTTTTCTTATCTCCAGGGCAGTTGTGACTAATTTAGCTTTTAACTTGACAGCAGGCTGAAATGATTGTAGAACAGCCTATGCTTAATTCTCTATAGTCTCTCTC
>NW_006921687.1:4776196-4786922 GCF_000298275.1 Orycteropus afer afer
CTCATAGCGACCCCTTCTTGGGTTTCTATGACGGTATCTCTATGGAAATAGATTGCCCAGTCTTCCTTCCGAGGAGTGACTGGTGGGTTTGAACTGCCAGCCTTCTGATTAGTAGTCAAATGCCTTAGTCACTATGCCACTAGAGCTCCTAAGGGGTCTATTGGGAGAAATAATCATCATTTGCTGAATTAAGTGATTAGAAATTATAGATATTTATATTTCAGGGTTTTTTTAATTCTGCATATTATTAGTGTTTCTAGGCTAGGCAGCATTTCTGTTCTCTTGGGTTGGGTATGGAATGGTTGAGGTTGTTTAAGGTACACAACTCTGGATTCCATTGTGTGTATGGTCAGCAATACCAGGACATGCCAATGCCGGAAGAAAAGAGTAACCCCAAGGGTGTGGAGTGGCTGTGGCACTCCATCGTAATAAGGATGTATCTGTCCTTGATTGCCAAGAGTGTCCGAAACTACACACAGGAAGCCTCTCTGGGAGCTCTCCAGAATCTCACAGCAGGAAGTGGACCAGTGAGTATCATGTTTGTTTTTTAACTTTTTATAATGATGATGTTGTAGACATTGCATTAGAACTTGAAATCTAAAGGCATTTGGTTTACAAAAGGCTAAGGCCTACATCTGGAACCTTAACGCTGGTTGAGCTTTGACCAGATGCCATCAATACTTTTCTATATTATTTCCCCAAAGTTTTTGATCTTGACTCACCCATGTGGCTATGCAAACTCCAGGGAAAGCCTAAGGAGAGGCAGTTTTTGTTGTTGTTGTTGTTATTGTTATGTGCTGTCAAGTCGGACGGACTCATAGCGACGACCCCTTCTTGGGTTTCTGAGGTGGTATCACTACGGAAATAGATTGTCCAACCTTCCTTCTCAGGAGTGGCTGGTAGGTTTGAACCACCAGCCTTATGGTTAGTAGTCAAATGCCTTAGACACTATGCTACCAGAGCTCCTAAGGAGAGGCAATAGACATGATAATTTTGGGAACAATCAGGGAAGGGTAGTTAACATCAGGAAGAGCAAATTAACTAGGAGACAGAAGAGGAGCTCACACAAAGAACTAGGGAATTTGACATATCTCTTTAGCACGAAAAGGATTATTGTCTTGTTCCTGTTTTGGGGTAACCTTATCTTGTTTATTCTTTGGGTGATGGGGACCCATAAAAGCCTTCCTGACTAGTCTTATTGAAATCTTGTACCATTGAAAGAAACAGTCATGGTGATTGGATAATTTTAACATATCTGTGGAAAGATGGAAGTTCTCATTGATTGTAAGACTGATAACTGACTTGTAATTTGTAATATATACTACTGACTTTGTGATGTTCCTCCACTCAATAGACACTTGTTTTGATGACAAGTCTATCCATTTCCCACCTTTGTTTTCCTTTACTGCATATGCCAGGAATAAAATTCTCTTTTCTTCACTATCATAACTTTGTGGGAATTTTCCTCTAGGACAGTATACCCACAGCAGCTTCAGAGACAAGAAAATAAAGTAAGAGCAAAAGTTTTCTTACTTTACTCAAGAGAGTTCTCAGAAATTGCCAGAGAGTGTTTTCAGCTTCTAGGATCTTCAGCCTCCAAGTCAGACTGAGTGGAACCCTCATAGGATACCATATTTCTCGCAAATGGCATGGCCACACGTGCTATACACACAAATAACACAAAACATATATAACAGGCAGAAATGATAAAATTATGTTAAAAAATTCTGGCATAGCACACTATGCATTACATTTCCAGAAGTGAATTTTGGCCTTATTCACCCTTACTCAATAATCTGAAAATTACTTTTGATCATATTTATATAATAACAGTATAAACCATGGTCAAGAAGTCATGATCAAATTTGGTAGTACCCAGTCATCAGAAAATAAACAATTGAAACCATGTATTTGCTCTGGAGCAGTTCATAACCAGGTCTGAAAGCAGTAGCCAAACTGCACCCAGGTACACAATACCAAATATGGGTGGAGGGTCAGGCAGAGGGCTGCATGGAATTGTCACATCGTTAGCATAAGGTTGTCACAGCCAGAGGGAGGATGGGACTGTTGACCACATGTTGCCAGCCCCACATGAAGCCACTGGGAGGATGATGCTGGTGTGGTGGGCACTGCCCTGGCCTTGTAGGGCCCCTAGGTGACCAGTCAAACACGTCTCATCCAAGCATGGGACATGTGACCCCTCTCTGCCCACTGTTCTCATGCCTACCCCACGGCATCTGTGCAGGTAGGAGATTTAAAATGGCCCAAGCGCAGTGACCAGTTAGCCAGAGAGCAGGGCAAAATATGTGTAGCTGTGGTGTGTGTGCCAGCCTCACCTGTTTGAGTGGCCTCTGTAGCCCAGGGTGTGAATACCCACATACTTCCAAGAATGGGGCTGGCTGCCCTGGTAAGGGCTGTTTCCAGAGTTAAAAAAGTGATTTTTTTTCCCTGCAGTGGAGAAAGCAGTTTGCAGAGCAGGGAAGGAATGCTGCTAAGAGGGGCTGTTTTAGAAACTTGAGAGTATGTTGGTGCGGGTCTTCTGCTGGGAACCAAACATTCATGTCAACAAAAACCAAGACAAATATTTAACAGTAAATTCATTAGACAGAAAGAAAAAAAATTGAAACCGAAGTCATCAGCATGTAAAAAATATTGGTATAGCACACACTTACAAAAATAATGTTCCATTTTATGCAAAAACATATAATGTATGCATTGTTGTTGTTATGTGCCATTGAGTTGGACCCGACTCATAGCGACCCCTCCTTGGGTTTCCGAGGCAGTATCACTACGAAAGTAGATTGCCCCATCTTCCTTCCGAGGAGTGGCTGGTGGGTTTGAACCACCAGCCTTCTGGTTAGCAGTCAAGTACCTTAGGCACTGTGCTACCAGAGCTCCTATGTATGCATTATTTGCAGAAAAAATACAGTATTTATATTAGTCAGGACTCTTTCAGTTACAAGACATAGAATCCTACCTCAAACTGGTTAAAGCAAAAAAGAGGAATTTCCTAGCTCACAGAACTGAAAGTCCAGGATAGGTCTTCCTTCCAAATACTGTATATTAGTCAGGACTCTTTCACTTATAAGACATAGAATCCTACCTCAAACTGGTTAAAGCAAAAAAGAGGAATTTCTTGGCTCACAGAACTGAAAGTCCAGGATAGGTCTTCCTTCCATCATGGCTAGATCAAGCTGCTCCAAAAAACATGATTATGACTTTTGCTTTTTCTAGACTGTTTTTGTATTGATTTCATTCCCAAGGGCTCTCCCCATATAGTGGCAAAGATGCTGAAAAACCAAATTTCTTGCCATTGAGTCAGTTCTGACTTATGGAAGCCACGTGTATTACAGAGTAAAATTGCTCCATAGGGGTTTTTTTGGCTATAATCTTTACAGAAGCTTATCACCAGACCTTTTCACCATGGCACCACTGGGTGGGTTTGAACCACCAACCTTTAGGTTAGTAGACAAGTGCAAACCCCTTGTCCTACTCCACGATAGTCACCTATCATTTTAGGCTTACATTTTACCTAATATTTCCCCAAGGAGCTCAGGTGGTGTGGTTGCTAAGGCATTTGGCTGCTAACCAAAAGGTTGGTGGTTCAAACCCACCAGCTGCTCCATGGAAGAAAGCTGAGGCAGTCTGCTATTGTAAAGATTTACAATCTTGGAAACCCAATGGGGGTCACTATGAGTCAGAAATGACTCGATGGCATGGGTTTTGGCAATATCCCCCAAAGAAAAGAAAGCAGTAGCTCCTTAAGAACTCGCTGGCCTAGTTGGGGTCTCTTGCTCATTTCTGAATCAGTAACTGTGGCTGTAATGCTCTGATTGGCCAGGCTTAGTAGATGTGCCCACATGAAAATTTCAGGGGCATAAGTTTGAGAGGACTAGGGTCACTGGCATTTATATCACATGGACTGGCATGGGAAAGGGATGGTTCCCTATTGGGAAATCAATATTATTATGAAGAAGAAGGAGGAATGAATGCTGGGCAGACAAAAGCAACAGACGTCAATTGCAGTATCAGATTGGAAAAGACATCTGTGCTTTTTTGTGTCCCAAAATTCAACCAAAAAATAAAGAGCTGCTTCTCTTTCCAGATGCATTTAATATTACAAAAATCAAAATATGTAAAACAGTTATATATTTTCCCCATGCTACATATTTAGGGATTTATAAATATTTAATTACTGTAACTATTCTTATCCAAGACCATAAAATGATTAGATATAAACTCTCCAAGAACACTTTATCATATGGCCAACCTCTGATTATCCATCTTCATAGATAAATGCACTCTTGTAGGTAACAAAAATATTGTCATAAAGAAATATAACAAATTTTATAATTTCTGGAAGGAATAATTGAATTGAAAAACAGACTATTAAGTGTACATCTAGGTAATATCCAGTCCACTTATTTATTCTCTATTTAAGAAATCATATTCATCTTTTAATATAATTGGATTTACACAGAAGCTTGCTCTTTGTTTTGAATAAAACTGTGAAATGCTAAAACCAATATTTCTTTTAGCATTGGATAAGAATACAGGCAAACTTCCTTTTCTTTTATTTGCAGCAAGATATAATTATTATGCACGAAGAGAAATAAATTATTTCCCATGCTGGATTCCCCAAAGCCATTTGTTTTACTTTTCTAAACTATAAAAATATTTTTTTAAAAAATCTCTCATTAACTTCTACCCAAAAACCCACTGCCATCAACTCAGTTCTGACATAGCACCTCTATAGCATAGAGTAGAATTGTCCATAGGGTTTCCAAGGCAGTAATCTTTAAGGAAATCAGACTGCCACATCTTTTTCCTACAGAGAGACTGGTAGGTTCAAACCATTGACCTTTTGGCTAGCAGTCAAGTACTTTAACCACTGCACCACTAGGCCTCTCTCCTTCCTCTTACTAATTCCTAGCCAAATTAAAAGAAAATGTCAAAATTAAAATACTCATTCCTATTCCTGTGTGTGTGTGTGTGTGTGTGTGTGTGTTTTTAGTCTGAACTAACTCTTGGCTTGGGTTTAAGCCAAGAGAGAGGAAGAAAGAGAGATGTCATACTGGAAACAGTGAGAAGCAATGGCAGCAGAAGCAGCAGAACCAGAAGACCAGTAGGAGAGATGGCATGGTGGGCTTCCCAGCCGGTGGAGCAAGAGAACTGAGTGCCTTCAGAGAGGAGGCTTCCTGGCAGAGTAGGGCACTTTGGGGCACTTGTAGGTAGAGCTAGATTTGCCAACCCGTGGATTAAGAGAGCTGAGCGCCTTCAGGCCGAGGTTTACTGGCAGAATAGAATGCTTCTGGGCACTTACTGGCAGAGCTGAAAGCTTTGTAAGGCTTGCCCTAGCAGGGCAGAGGCCGAGGGGCCAAAGGTCAAAGAGACTATAGAGAGGCCTTACTGCAGGCACAGCTGAGAAGAGCTGTCCTGACCAAAGAACTGCATGTATTCTGATTTGCTCTGGATCCTAATTTGTAACCTTTTACTTCTCTAATAAACCCCATAATGTGAGTCTTATCTGTGAGTTCTCTGTGCTCATTGCAACAAATTATCCAGCAGAGAAATAGAGAGTGCCATGGGAGGGACAGACAGCTGGTGTCAAAATTAGGAAGAGCTATGTGTGACGACCTCCACTTCATAGGAGTCAACCTTGGGCGGATGCTGATGGTGATTCTCTTTCCTTCTCATGAAGTTAGAGTAGATCAGATCCCTCAGACTTGCCACTCTTAAAACATATAAAGCCAGATTTAAATTTTAAAACCATTTCATGTTTGCAAAGAAAAAACTTTTCAACAAAAAATTATCTTGTGACTTTTTAAGTCATCTTGATTGCAGACATTATCAAATACCTTCTGAGATGATAGTAAATGCTCAGGGTAATTTGATAACATATTATTTATACAGTTAATCTCAATGAACAATTACATAGGACCTACCACGTGTTAAATACCATATGAGGGGCTAAGGGGGGAAAATGGATAAAATACACTTCCTAGTTTCAAGATGCTTATAGACAGTAAGAGGTATGCAGTTTTAGTATAGTTGCAGCCTAGAAAATTAGAGAGGAGTGGTAAGGACCAAAGGAAAAGAAAAGATGCTAGGCTTTGAAAGGTTGTGTTTGCCACATTAAGAGGTTTGAATATCATTCTGAAGGCAATGGGGAGTCATAAAGGGTTTAAACCAGGGCTAGGACATAATCAGTTAAATTTTAGAAGAATCATCCTAGCAACATCATGTAGTATTGATAAAGGCAAGATCACAGCTTGGGGAATTAGTTTGCAGGTTATTAGAGATAAGAAATCAAAAGGGCAATCAACAATAAAAGATCAAAAGGGCAGCATTTTCCCAGGGATAAAGTTCAGAAGACAAGCACAGATAGGAAAGAAGGACAAATGAAAATGATAAACAGAGGGAAGAAGTGGGAAGAGTGATGTTAGAATGTGGGGATTGCAATCAATGTCACAAAATACAATGTATGAGAAACCAATTTGCCATGTAAACTTTCACCCAAATCACAATAAAAAAAGGGAAAAAAAGAAATTGAAAGGCCCAAAACTATGGTGGTAGGCACAAAAAGAGAGTCTGTGTCTTACTGAGTAATAGTAAGCGATGAGATCAGGGAGGTGAGGAAAATAGGTATTAAAGATGATCCCCAAGTCTATGGAATATACATTTAACAGAATTATTATACTTATTCATAATGTAGGAAGAATAGAGTGGCCATAGTCGAGAAGGGTTTTAGCAGGAAGGAGAGACAATTAATTTGGTTTTATATATGTCAAATAATGTGATCTTAATGGTGATGATGTTCAGCAGATCTTTGGGCATATAGGTTGGGGTTACAGTGAAAATCAGGAGTTCTATATTAGAATTCACACCTGGGTATGAGACCTGGGTTAGATTCCCAGACAATGCATTTCATGAACAAAAAAAAAAAAAAAAACCTCACTGCTGTAGAGTTGGTTCCAACTTATAGTGACCCCTCCTTGGGTTTCCAAATTGGTATCTCTGTGGAAGTACCCTCATTTGTCAGTGATGGATTACGATAGTAAAAAGGTTTCAGTGGAGCTTCCAGAGGAAGACAAAATAGGAAGAAAGGCCTCATGATCTACTTCTGAAAGTTAGCCAGTAAAAATCTGATGGATTATAATGATCTGATCTGTAACCAATGCAGGACTGGACATATTTTGTTCAGCTGTGGATGGGGACACCATGAATTGAAGGCTAACTCAGTGGCAGCTAACTACAACAAAAAAAATCAGAAATGGAAATAAAAATTGTAAAGTCATTAATACATAGATGATAGGTAAAACTAAGGGAGTGAAATGAGATCACCCAGAGAGAATCTATAGAATGAGCAGAGGACAGGACCCCGGACAGAATCCCGGAGAACACCAATATTTAGAGGTTCACAAAAGAAGTAATGCCTGGGAAGGAACTGCCAAAAAGGTGATGGAAAAACTAGGGCAGTGTGGTATTAAAAAGCATATAGAAGAAAGTTTTAAGAAAGATATTATAGTCAAGAGTGTCAGAAGTTTCAGCAAAAACTCAAGGTAAAGAATGAAATGTCTTTTAGCATTGATTAAGTGTGGCTGGAAAAGGGTAGGATTGTTGAGGGAGCTAGATAAAATTAGGTACGCACACACATACACACACATCAAAAAGATAGATAACCTAATCAAAAAATGGTCAGAGGACTTAAACACACATTCCACCAAAGAATATTCAAATGGCCAAAAAGCACATGAAAAGATACTCAATGTCAAGATCCGTTGTTGTTAGGTGCCATCAAGTCAATTTTGACTTACAGCAACCATACATGACAGAGTAGAACTGCTCCCTAGAGTTTTCTGTGCTGTAATCTTTACAGGACAGCCAGGTCTTTCCCCCACAGAGCTGCTGGGTGGGTAAAACCGCCAACTTCTTGGCATTTAACTGAGCTAAAACTTAGTTGAGCATTTAACCATTGCACCACCAGTGCTTCTCATTAGCCATTAAAAAAAAACACTGCCATCAAATCGATTCCAACCCATAGTGACCCTTTAGGAGAGAGTAGAGCAGCCTTACAGGGTTTCCAAGGATATAAATCTTTACCAAAGCAGACTGCCTCATCTTTCTTCCCCAGAGTGTCTGGTGGGGTTCAAACTGCCAACCTTTGGTTAGCAGCCAAATTCTTTAACCATTATGCCATCAGAGCTCCTTTGGAGCAATGTGACCCAAAACTACAATGATATACCATTTCAGCCCTACTAGAATGGCAGTGATAACAACAACAGAAAGCAATAGATGTTGACAAGGTTGTGGAGAAATTAGAATTCTCATCTCCTGTTGGTGAAATATAAAATGGTACTGTGGAAAATGATAGTGTGAAAAACAGTTTGACAGTTCCTCAAAAAGTTGGACATAGAACTACCGTATGACCTAGCAATCCCAGTTCTAGGTATATACTCAGAAGAAATGAAGACAGAAACAGAAACCTGTTTACTGCAGCATGTTTCACAGTAGCCAAAAGGTGGAAACTACCAAAATGTCATCAACAGATGAATAGATAAACAAAATGTGGTATATACACAATAGAATATTACTCAGCCATAAAGAGAAGTTAAATACTGATGCATATCACAGCATGGATGAACCTTGAAAACATCATGCTGAATGAAATAAGTTAGTCTAAAAAGGACAAATATTATATGATCTCACTTACATGAAATAACCAAATAAATAGAACCACAGATTAGTGGTCACCAGGGTTAGAGGATGGGGAAAAGGGAGTATGTTTGCTTACAGGGCACTGGGTTTATGTAAATGGTGATAGAATGGTTTGGAAAAGGATAACAAAATGGTTATACAATTTGGAAGAATATATAATCAGTGTTATTGAATTAATTGTACATGTAGAAATTTTTGACATGGTATGGGTTTTGTTACGTATCTTTTCACTATACTAAAAATATGACAAGCAAATCGGATTGTGGATAGGATTTTTGTAAATGTGTCGGTTTTTGGAGGCAGTTATAGCATCTTCATATAATAGCAAGTTTGTTTCATTTTTTCCAACCCATATACCTTCATTTTCCCTACTCTTACTGTGCTTGCCTGTAGTATAATGCTTAACAGAAGCAGGAATGGTATGTATCCTTCTTTTGCTCTGGTTTTAAGAGAGTATTTATAATCTCTGATCATTAAATATGATGCTGGCTTGGATTTTCAATAGTTAGCTGTATTAGTTATGATAGGGTGTGTTATGCTGTGATAACTCACTGCTGTAGAGTTATCACATCTGAATCTGCAACTGCATCATCTTAGTGGCTTAAAAAAAAAATTGTTTCTACTGAGTTCTGCTCATGGTGGCTTTTTTCCTCATGTGTGAATATTTTTATTGTGAATTTATACCTGACTGATTTACACTTACAGAAATTGCTTCAGTTGAGAGGAACTTTGTTTCAGAGAGAATATGCATTTGCTTCTCCTGGCTTCACATTAATTTGTCCACTTGGAGTTTTCTAAACACCCAAGTAGTAGAAATATGAAAACCCAGTGTCATATGAAAGCAGGATGGTGGTTACAAATTGTTGGAGGAGACTGAATTTTTGTTTGTTTAAATTTTATCACCGGGAAGCATTGATTAGTTTGCCAAATCCCTTTGCTGGCAGGCAAATTTTCTACTGTACTACTCTTTCTTGTGAGAACAGCCCCTGCAAGGGTAC
Organism: Orycteropus afer afer; assembly: GCF_000298275.1. Lineage (NCBI taxonomy): Eukaryota > Metazoa > Chordata > Mammalia > Tubulidentata > Orycteropodidae > Orycteropus > Orycteropus afer. Next base: position 4,785,913 of record NW_006921687.1, read on the forward strand.
CAGCTTTAGAAGAGGGTCTCGTACGCAGGTTGCCTTCTTCACCTTGGGAAGGAACAAGGTCTGTTCTTTCTCCTCCCTACACCACTACCGTGGTTCCTTTAATCCCCCCAAATCTAGATTTTTTTGTATTGACGTTTGACCCCAGAGCATCCCCATTTTGGAATTTGCTTTCCACTCTAATTTTGACTCTCTGATCAGTGTTTTGCTTTGTTTTTATTCTGTTCTTGGGATTTTTTTCCTGATTTCCTTGAGAGCTCAACAAGGCATTTAAATTAATGTTTATTGTCATTTATCCTTGGGAGCTCTGGTGGCTTAGTGCCTAATTTGTGAGTTCTTTATAGTATCTAGTCGCCCCATACTGCTCAGGAAGGCTCTGCAAGGCTTTGAAATCCACACTGTGGAGTTTAAGAAAGAACAAGATGACTAGCATTACTTGAATCTTAGTGGAGATTGTAGACTATAAATTTGCACAAGTACCAAGCTACAAATGCATTATTGACTCAAGCAACATTTGGTAGCCAAGTATCAATTCAGAAAAGACAAACAGTTAAATGAACTCAATATTGCAATTTTGATGGCTAAGTGCAAAATAAGCTTGAATAACAAGGGAGATGATGGCATTAGAAACATAGCATTTGGTGTAAATGCTTATGTACCCTAGTCTGAATAGAGGGAGCAGTTAGCTGCAGGGGTCCAGGTGAGGAGAGAGAACCCAGGCATACCCAAAGCTGCAGGATGGGTAAGCGGGAGAAAGGGGATTAAAAGGCCCAGGAACCAGGACAAAGGAGCAGTCAGCCACAGGGGTCCAGGTGAGGAGAGGGAACTCAGGCACACCCGAAGTACCAGGGCAGGAGAGCAGGAGAAAGGGGATTAAAAGGCCCAGGTACCTGGACAGAGGAGGAGTCAGCCTCAGGGACCCAGGTAAGGGTGGTACAAGAGGTTTCCAACAGGGAGACAAACTTGTCTCTCAGTTTGTCCTACAGTGGTGACATGTTAATGTGAGTTTTGAG
>NW_006921687.1:4790507-4795231 GCF_000298275.1 Orycteropus afer afer
AATAGAGACCATTCCCCAAGGCTTCTCCTTCTTACAGGAAGCAGACCACATCCCTAAGGCAGCTACTCAGCTGCTCACAGTAGAATCCACCATGGAGTTGATTACCAGTCTCATCATGGGGAATACTACATCCAGCTGCCCAGCCACTCAACCAGCCCCAGCCAAACTGGCATACAAACTACTGTGGAACTACCACAGTAACTTTTAGGAGGTGTAGGAACTTCATCTCATATACTTTGGACACATTATCAGGAGGGACCAGACCCTGGAGAAGGACATCATGCTTGGTAAAGTAGATGGTCAGCGAGAATGAGGAAAACCCTCAATAAGATGGATTGACACAGTAGCTCCAACAGTGGGCTGCAACGTAGCAATGATTCTGAGGATGGTACAGGACTGGGCAGATTTTGTTCTGTTGTCCATTGGGTCACTGTGAGTAAGAACCTCACAAAAACAACAGCAGGAACTGTGAAGTAATCAGTTTGGTCATCTACATGGATTCTGGTGTCATCTGAGATGACAGAACTTGAGGTGGAGAAGAGGGTACTGATCCAAGTTTGAAAGCCTTTAGTGAATATTAGTGAAGGACTAATGGGTCTTGGCAAACAAAATGTGATAGGGGTCATAGAGCTGGATGGCAGTGACTCAGAAGGACAGACCTTTTTGCATTTGAAGGAAGAAATTGTCTAGAAAAGTCATTGGAAGAGAGGGGAATACCAAACCAACTTTCTGAATCAAGACACAGGCATTGAGCTGAATAAATGAGCGTCTCTCTAGATAGGAGAAGTCTCCTCAGAGGAGATCAAATAGCCTGTAGCAATGTTCTGTGAATTAGAAGAAGACAAAGTATAGTTTGTATACAATAGAACAAGCATTCTACAGTAGTGGTTATGAAAGTTTTTAAAGGCATGGAGACTCTGAAAATCTAATAAAGTTATGGGCTCTTTCCCTGGAAAAGTTGATTATAAAAACAAAAGTAGGGACTCTCCTGCCCCTCCCCGAAGCCTATCCTTGAACTCTGTTAAAAACCCCTCTTCTTCATAAACAGATCATTGTACAACAGTATTCATTGTAACATTATTCACAGTAGCCAAAAAAATGGAAACAGCCTAAATGCCTATCAGCTGAGGAATGGATAAATGAAGTGTAGTGTAATGGAATATCAGCCATAAAGAGAAAGTCGTGATTCATGTTATGAACCTTGAAAATACGCTAAGTTAGTGACAAAAAGACAGATACTGTATGATTCTACTTAATATGAAATATACACAATTAGGCAGGAGGTATAGAGGCCAAAGTTTACAAATGGTTAACGGGTAAAAGGGAGAGGGAAAGAAGGACTCAATGCTTAGGGGACACTGAGTATCTATTAAGGGTGATCATATAATTTTGGAATGAATAAGGGTGATGGTTATACAATAAGAGGAGCATCATGTCACTGAACTGTATATGCGAAGATGGTTAAAATGTCTAATGTTTTGTTACATGTATATTTACCACAATAAAATAAAAAGTTAAGCATAAATAAATGAATAAAAACTCTTCTAGATGGAGAAGTGTCAGGAGGAGGGCAGTACTAGAGGGAGAGAAATAACAAGCAGCATTGAGATAAGATGGAGAAGATTAGACACCCTGAAGAGTGGCCAGTAATGACAGAAATTTTGCTGTGATGGCCCCAAACTGACTTTAAATAAAATCTGATATAAAGTTGCATACACAAGCTAAGACCTTAGTATTGTTGGAGGTTAATTGATGCTAGGAAGGGTCTAATCAGTATTCAGACCCCCTGAAAGTAGAAAGCCAGCATAATTTCAAGTAAGTATTGCCTAGTAGACATGGACCTAGGCCAGTAGTTTGTACCCATAGCCTCTGACACAGAGGATAGAATGACAGATGACCTAATTAGCAATACAGTCCTTCTTTTAAAAGCCCAATACATTTTTTCAGAATAAACTATTTGTATTCAATAATTTGGAAACCTATTAAGAAATCATTTTTAGACTGGTTTCATCACAGCTCCAAATGGTTTTTAAAACATCTCACTCCACTTCTAGTACTCTACAGAAAACTTAATATTACCATGAAAGCAAATGCAATAGCATTTATAATACATATCTTACAAAACAGATGCCAACTTCAGTAGCTCAGACAGTTGTCCAGAAGGAAAATGGCCTTCAGCACACCCGGAAGATGTTGCATATTGGTGACCCAAATGTGAAGAAAACTGCTGTCTCCCTGCTGAGAAATTTGTCTCGGAATCTTTCTCTGCAGAACGAAATTGGTGAGTTGGGAAAAGCATCTAAATGAAACATGTACATATTAAAAATACAAAAAACATTATCCTTGCACTCTTCACAGTGATGAACTGAAAATGTGAACACATCGCAGAATGTGATAAATAAAACTGGCTATGTACACCTAGCCATCAAAGGAAGGCTTTTTCATTGGATGTCAAGAGAATTTTTCTTAATATCTAACATTTTAGTTTTAGTAACTAAAGAGAAAATTTGAACTATATTAGTCATTTAAAAGTTAAATAATATGTTGGATATGTTTTCATCCCTCAGCCATGCTCCAACAGTCTTTTTAATCCACTAGCTGTCTCTCAGAATGCCCTCTATGTGGTCTATTTAAGCACCAGTTTTCTAGAAAAGTGGAAAAACACATATAGCAGTTGTCCTTGGTTTAGAAAATTGGCAGTGTGTTGGACTAGGAAAAAAAAGGATAGATAGATAAACACAAGAGAAAGACTAAAAGGAAGCATCACTGAAAATACCAGATTCAAGTATAAATGGTTTTCAGAATTAAAAGGTCTTTATTATTGGCAAGGATGATTAATTTTTCATTCACTTGTTTTATACTTAGAAATATGTAATAAATGTTTATTGAATCAAGTTGAAAACTATAAAACTATAAAATGATATATAATAATGCTAAAATAAAACCTGCTTCCTAATGCTCCATAAATTAATTTCTAACATGTTGATTTTCAGTTTTTGACAAAATTCCACTAAAATTATAAACAAAATTTTGTTTGTTTTAATGGATTGAATTTTGAGTCTTCAAATATACACAAATATCAAGCTTATTGGAGTCTGTTGTGGTTATTTTTAGTAATGTTTCCAAAGACAGAGAGCAGTGCATTCATTAGATGGCAAGCTATTACATACAGTGGTTTTATTCCTATTGTAATTAGAGAGAAAACCTGGAAATTTTTCAATGAACCTAAAAGAAAACCTTGCCTTATGCACTCTCAAAACCATGAAAGTGTTCTTCCAATTGTCTTCTGTGGGCTTTTGTGCTCCACCTCAATACAGGTGTATCATCTTTAAAATTTTTTTTTTCTCTCTCTCAAATGAAATGATCATTCCACCCTTTAAAACATTGCCAAGGAAAATAGCTGCACTGTACATGTGCGTGTATGTCCCTTCAGGGCAGAACTGCTATTGGTGTCAGGCTCTATAGCCCTCTAACCACTAGTAGGTTGTAGCTGAAGCTACATAGCTCATATGAGATGATTCTGCTGGTAAACGTTCCCTCACTCTAAGGACAACAGAGAGAAGTGGCGAGATAAATGCAATTTTAAATTTCCAAATTGATTCTATGCCAAATATAGAAATTTAAGTTAAAAGTCATCTCTTGATTCAGGGGATTAATAGCCAGGAATAAATGAAAATCAGTTGAAATGCATGCTTTGTGTTTTTCATGAGGAATTTCTAGGTTAGGTGATATTTTTTGTATGGCTTCTAATAATAATAACTATAATAATAACTTTTATTGAGAGCTTCCTATGTCCAGGGTACTGTGACACAATTAACATGTTAACTTATCAAATTTCTCAAAACAACCCTGCAAGGTAGGTACTGTTGTTGTTAGGAGCTGTCAAGTCAGTTTTGACTCATAGTGACCCTGTACACAACAGAAGAAAACACTGCCCAGTTCTGTGCTTTCTCACAATCATTGTCATTCTTGAGGCCATCATCACAGCCACTGTGTCAGTCCCTCTCATTTTAACAATTAGGGAAGTGCCATACACACAAGTTAAATAGCTTGCCAAGATCACAGACCTGTTAAGTGGCAGAGCCAGACCTGAAATTGAAGAAGTCTGGCTTTCAAAGCTGAGCTCTAAGCTAGTAACCTATGTACTTAAATAAACAGTTAAAAAAGAAAGAGTTCAACCCCAGTGCTGATGGCAAGGTTCAATGAGACAGAAAATAACAAATGCTGGCAGGGATGTGGAGGGATTGGGACTCTCATACACTGCTGGTGGGACTGTGAAGTGATACAACCACTGTGGAAAGCAGTATGGCAATTCCTTAGAAAGCTGGAATTTGAGATACCATTTGACCCAGCAATCCCATTACTAGGTATATATCCTAGAGAGGTGAGAGCTGGAACAGGAACAGATATATGCACACCCATGTTCATCACACCACTATTTACGATAGCAAAAAGATGGAAACAACCTACGTGTCCATCAGCAGAAGTGTGGATGACCAAACTATGGTATACACACAATGGAATGCTATGCAGCACTAAAAAATAATATAGAGTGTGCAAAACACCACAAAACATGGATGAACTTGGAGGACATTATGCTGAGTGAAATAAGTTAATCACAGAAGGACAAATATAGTACTAGTTCGTTGTTGTGGAGGGTCAAGGAAAGGTTTATATAAGAAAGACTTCAGGGCTTTGAACAGAAGATATATCTTTTTTTTTTT
>NW_006921687.1:4796026-4796683 GCF_000298275.1 Orycteropus afer afer
AACTCTGACTCATAATGACCCTATACGACAGAGTAGAACAGCCCCATATGGTTTCCAAGGCTGTATGTAATCTTTATGAAAGCAGACTGCCCAAATTCTATCCTATGGAGTAACTATGGGTTTCAAACCACTGACCCTTTGGTTAGAGGCCAGTCGCTTAACCATAGCACCACCAAGGCTCCTTAAAAGAGAATGACATATTGGAAAAGAAATATTGCACAAAATCAAGTATGAATTGATATTGGCCAAAGTATAGTATATACCATAGGACAAGTTATAGTGAAATCATCAAACATTAATACCTCTCATTCTCATCAAAAAAAAAAAAAAAAAAAGGCCAAACTCAAACTCTGTAACAAAGAACTTAAATGTGAATTTACATAATGAAAAAGTAAGTTTAAAAAGTTAAAAGTAAGTTCTCCTTTTCCAATCTTGCTACTACTTGCGTATTAAACTTTAGGAAGTGCAATTTTTTTTAAATAGTGATTTGGGTGAAAATTTACAGAACAAATTCATTTTCCATACAGCAGTTCATATACACTTTGTCTCATGACATTGACTCCAATTTAACTCAATGCAACAGCTCCCCTCCCACTTCCTTCTGATAGTTACCTCTTCCCTGTGTCCATCCCTCTATACATTCCTGCCCCCTGAGCT
>NW_006921687.1:4796783-4797384 GCF_000298275.1 Orycteropus afer afer
TCCTACATAGATCCCCCTCCAAGTGGTTGACGGTGGTAGCCAGCCATCATATAGTTCTTCTGGTCTCATAGTCATATAGGCTGTGGATTGCATGGTGTACCAATCGCTAGGACTAATTGTTTCCATGAATCTTTGGTTTTCTTCATTCTTCTTTGCTCTGAATGAGAAGAGACCCATTGTTGCATCTAGATGGCTGCTTGCAAGTTTTTAAGATCCCAGTCACTACTCGCCAAAGTAGGAGGTAGAGAAATGTTTTGTGTAGTATGTTATGCCAGTTGAGCTTGATGTCCCCTGTGACTATGATCCCAAGTCCACTGGTTCAACTACTCGGTCCCTCTGGGTAGCTGGCTGTGACCAATACTTTTAGAGCTCCATTAATCTCACCATACAAAACAGCTCTTGTTAACATTTTAGTATATTTCAGTTTTGGTTTTTTATGTGTATTTTCTTTCATAGTATTACATATTTAAATAAGTAAATATATTTATTTTTTTATTTAGCATACTAACAAATATTATTGTGTTAATGCATGCTTCATAGTTAGATTTTGGGATGCATAAATGTACATCTTGGCTCAAGGCAAAGAATACCAGAAAGATGT
>NW_006921687.1:4798367-4809086 GCF_000298275.1 Orycteropus afer afer
ATGTCATGCTTGGTAGGGTGGAGGGTGGACGAAAGAGGGAGAGACCTTCAACGAGATGGATTGACACGGTGGCTGCGATGATGGGCTCAAGTATAGCAGGGGTAGTGGAGCTGGCACGGGATCAGGCAGTGTTTCGTTCTGCTGTGCATGGGGTCACTATGAGTTGGAAACAACTCGACGGCACCTAACAAGAACAAATGTGCTTTACAACTGTACTTTAGTTAACTATATTTTTATTAGAATATTTAGGATTTTAATTATATACAATACTATCATAAAGATCTCTGCATAAAACTTTTGCAGTGTTTAAAATAATGTATTTAGGATGAATTCCCAGAAATAGAATTACTAAATTAAAAAAATCAGATTTAAAATGCCTAGACATTCCTGTCAAATTGCTTTCTGAAAAGATTTTGCCAATGTAGTGAACAGAGTATCATATCTTTCTGTGTATGTGGTAAAATATATATGACATAACATTTACCAGTACAATTCACTGATACTAATTATATTCACAGTGTTGTGCAAACCTCACCACTATCTTTTTCCATCACTTTTCATCACCCCAAACAGCAACTCTGTGCTAATTAAGCAGTAACTTCCTGTGGTGGTGAAGTTTGTACATCACCATAGCTGGGTCTGGTTGAGTGGCTGGGCAGCTGAATGTAGTTATTCCCCATGGTAAGATTGGCAATTAACTGCATGGTGGAATGTATTGGAGTATCTGAGTAGCTGCTTTAGGGATGTGGTCTGCTTCCCGTATATAAGCAGCAGCTTTGAGAGTGGTCTCTAGCTTATGGCACGTTTGAACCCTGCATGTAGCCAAGTCGTTGTTCAACAGCCTGCCATGCTTCGCTGACTTAGGGACTTTCAATGGACTTGAATTAATGGCCTGGCTATGTGGTTTGGTAATAGAGGATTGTCTGTGCCTTGTCACTTGTCAACTTTGGGTTTGTCAGCCTCTAGCAGCCAGCAGCTGAGTGAAGAAAAGCCTCCAGCTTCAGTGGGCTGGGAGCAGAAGGCAGGCCCAAGGTTGAGGGGTTTTCACCCAGCCCCTAGTGCGTGGCAGTTTGTACTCAGATTTAAAGCCTCCAAAACTGTAAGAGAATAAACTCTTGTTTCTTCAAGCCATCCCATTTGTGGTATATTCTTGTCCGAGCTTCACTAGGTAACCAGAACACTCCATGTTCTTTTTTCATTCACCCCCACCCCCTGGTAACCTCTAATCTACTTTCTTTCCCTATAAATTTGTCTATACTGCTTATCTCATATAAGTGGAACCATACAATGTTTTTCTCCTTTTATATCCAGCTTGTTTCACTTACTGTAATATTTTTAAGATTCACCCATACTGGAGAATATCATATATCAGAACTTCATTTCTCCTTGTGACGAAATAATATTCTATTGTATGTATGTATGTATGTATGTATCAGATTTTGTTTATTCATTCATCTGTTGATGGACATTACAGTTATTTCCACCTTTTGGCTATTGTGAGTAATGCAGTCAACACTGGCGCACAAGTATCTGCTTGAGTCACTGCTTTCAATTCTTCTAAGTATATCCTAGGGATGGAATTGCTGAGTCATGTGATAATTTAACTTTTTAAGGAAGCACAAGATTGTTTTCCACAGCAGTTGCACCATTTTACATTCCTAGCAGCAATGCAGGAGGGTTCCACTCTCTATACATTTTGCCAACACTTGTTATTTTCCATTTTTGTTTGTTTGTTCTGTTTTAAAATAGCCACCCTAATGAGAGTTAAGTGGTGAAGACTCATCTTTTAAAAAAAAAAAATCTATATTTAATTTGATTAGATTTAATGTAAATGATTACATTTCTTTTTAAAATGTTCTTTACCCAAACTGTGTTGGGATCTTGACGTTAAGAGATATAATCATTTTAATGAAGTATTGTTTTCTTTTATTTTGTAGCCAAAGAAACTCTACCTGATTTGGTTTCCATAATTCCTGACACACTTCCAACTACTGACCTTCTCACTGAGACTACAGCCTCTGCCTGTTATACATTGAACAATATAATTCAAAATAGTTACCAGAATGCACGGGATCTTCTAAACACTGGGGGCCTCCAGAAAATTATGACCATCAGCGCAGGCGATGCGTAAGTCCTTTAGCATCTGCCTATCAGTTTCCTCACCTTTCCCTAGCATCACTCTTGAGTTTGGTAATTTGGCCAAAAACAAGATCATAAAGCTGGGCCACATCATCTGGTCTAGTCCTAGGAAATGTGAAAAACTGAATCATCCAAGTTATATAGTTGTTCATTATCTTTTAAAATATCAAGAGATGTTCAAACTTTATACCTTCTCATGGCATTCCAGCACTTTATTGTTCTAAGAAATTAATTTGTTCCCTAGAGCCACAGCTGTCATTTATGAGCAGCAAATTGTAGGCAAGTTGGGAGTCTTATGGACAGGGAATTTCCTTTTCCTCTCATAAATATGTGCAGCCAGTATCACACTAGGCAGTTTAGAAGAAAGGAGTGATAGCAAAAGGAGAAATGGCTGGTAGCATAGCAAATTCTTGCTTTCTCAGTTTTCTCTATACCTTTTATTCTTTTCTGAGAATAACTCTAATGCATATTAGTCATCCCGTACCCATTTCTGTGTTTTTAAAGTTTCTTTATTTAAAAAACAAAAAGTTAAGAGCATGTAAAAACTTTGTATGACCAGATTATTAATATTAATAATTAGTGAATTAATAATATTAGTGAATTTAGAATGATGGGGTTGAAGGGGGCATGAAAAGTGTTATCTTTATATACTAAACTCTGAATTGTTTGACTTAATATAAACAAATTATTTTTTGTCAGTAACCAAAAGGAAAGAAATGTTATTTCAGCACAATACTAAGGAGTTGCAAAGCAAACAGACATCACTTGTAGCAGACAAGCATGTGCTTGGCTGTACAGGGTGTGACTGGGGGCCAATGGTATCATTGAATGGGCACTCATTGCTTCCACCACAGCCCTCCCGGCTGAGGCTCCTTGTGCTCTACAGCGCACACCCCTGGCAAAGTCGGAAGGTCACATTCAGAGCCATGATGAAATGAGAGCTGGCTAGAATGTCAGTTTCCCAAGCAAGGAATATTTACCGGTCCCTACAGCCCAGTGAATAGCAGTTGCTCAGCAGTTGTGGGGAGAATGAATTATTGGTGCAAAACAGAAATGACTGTTTCAAGTAGTTACCCAAACTTCTGATAAAATCTCCATAAGACAATATGATTTTGATTATTTGGGTATTCAAATGTAAGAAGCACTGAGAAATACACCAATGCTTTTGGAAATTGCTTGTAGGAGCAATGGATGGGAATATGTTGCTGTGTGGCTTGTAAACAAATTTTATTAATATAACACTCTTGCAATTTAAGAACTTTTCCCGGTTTTAAATCTTATAGACATAGCTTTCCTAGATTTATTTGTACTTCGGTTATTAGCAGACAACTTACAAAAGTCCATAGGTTCTATGAGGTGCCGATCTGGTGGCATAATTCCTAAAGCATTTGACTGCTAACCAGAAGGCTGGCAGTTCAAACCTGCCAGCCACTCTGTAGAAGAAACACCGAGCAACCTACTTCTGTAAAGATTTATCATCTCGGAAACCCAGAGTGGGTCGCTATGAGTCAGAATTGACTCAATGGCAGCAAGTTGGATAGTTGGATTGGCCAAGCTGGTATGGTAGAAAATGACTTAGCTGATGAACATGCTAATAGCCAGTTGCCTAACGTGCACTTCTCTGGACAGCTTTGCATACTTCTATTCTTAGTTACAGATTTCTAGATTCCTGTGATAAGTGGCAGTGGGGGAGCTTTGTTTCTTTAAATTTTTAAAAAAATCAGCTATGTGCTACTTCAGATCATAAAAGAGTAATAGAAGATATCTAAGAAATCATTGATCCTTAGCCAGAAAGTAGAAGTTTGTGATAAATTTAAAAGCAGAATGTAGAAACCTAAACACAACATTAAATTCATTGGCAACTTGGATTAAGAGCAGGAAAAGGAACAAATTTTTTATTTGTTCTACATAAAAACGTGAAGTGATTTTAAAAAACTTTTAATGAGTTCTCCAAAAAGAATTTATTTAAATAACTTTAAAAAATTACTCCTATATTCATAGTAACTAAATGTAAGAGGCATGTATCTTTTCAGTCATACTTTCCTGCATTTTTTGAAGAAAATTGTATTCTATAAATTTGAGAATTTGTAAATGTCTAAAGATGTAATGTATTCCTTATAAATATCAAGGGTTTATTCTATAAACTGTTATTAGTTCTGTGCTAGAAATTTGAAAAGAGATAACACACGGTCCCTGCCCGCTGAAGCTCACCATCTAATTCCCTTTCCACAGTGAGGGGCATGACTTAGCGGATGGCTACTGAGCAGCTCCAGTCAAAGATTTATGTAACAGCCCAGTGCTGTTTCCACAAGCCTCACCTTGTTTCACTGATCTCAGAATGTCCTTTTCTTCTTTTCAGCTATACCCTCAACAAAGCAAGTAAAGCTGCTTCTGTTCTGCTGTATTCTCTGTGGACACACACTGAACTCCACAATTCCTACAAAAAGGTAAGAATGCTAAAAAGGAATGTGTTATAGTTAACAGAACCAGGTTATAATAGCCTGGTTGACTTGACACTTGTGAGAAATCATTTAAAAAAAAAAAAAACTGCATTTTTTTGTTTGAAAATTTTATTGCCTTTCACATTTCTATTTGCTTATTCCAAAGGCTCAGTTTAAGAAGACAGATTTTGTCAACAGCCGGACTGCCAAAGCCTACCACTCCCTTAAAGACTGAGGAAACTGAAAAAGTGCTCTCAAAAGTATCAGCCTCTCCATTCTTGGCTACAAAAACCCCAAAGGAAAACACCTATTTTTCTACTACCCAGTGCAAGAAACCTCAAAAAGGCATGCCCTGTTTCTATCTTTTTCTATTTCCATGGTCCCCAGAATCAGAACATAATTGTATTAGTCTTCCAGAAGACTTTGGCAAGCTTGCCACCAGTAAACACTGGAAACAGGTTCTACTTTACGCTCTACGAATAGTGATCTTTGTTTTCAGGGGTTATGGTGCATGGCCTCCTGGAACCAGAATGTGAATTCAGTTGGAATGGACATTAATGGAGTGAATGAGGAAAGAGGCTGTAGTGTTACTAGGATTTTAGCAGTTTCATTTACATTTCTATTCCTCTTCTGATTTCCATGTTTTACCACTCATATGCACGTTGCTTTATCACTGAGCCACGAGTGTATTTTTCTGCTGTGTTGAAACGATGGAAATAAGAAATATTTGCAGTAACCCAGGAGAAAATATAATGGCAAAGTTGTTGTTTGTTTACTTTGTGCTTGTTCATATCCTCTTGGATTTTTTTTTTTAATCTGGTTTTAATGTACTTAAGAAATTTAGGTCACAGAGCATGCGTGATTGTAAGAAAATGTAAGAAGAAGTGATAATAACAAATTTTAAAATTTTTCCACAGAGAAAGCAACCATTGTTATGAAATTCATTGTTCCCCCTAAACATTGAATAAATGGATTTTTTTATCCAAGGAAATACTTTATGTATAACAATATCATTAAATGCAAACTTCTCAACAGTGGCATTCAATGCAGTCTATTTTGTGGGCTTTTTCAGCTTCTGCACTGCTAAATCTCTTTAGCAACAGGGGAAAACAAGGCTTTTTCACAGACTGCTGGATCAGCCCAGGCACTGAAAGCACAGCTCATTTTAATGAGGATAGCTCTGGTAGCATAGTGCCTGAGGCAATTGACTGCTAACCAGAATGCTGGTGGTTCAAACTCACCAGCCACTCCTTGGAAGAAAGGTTGGGCAACCTGCTTCCATAGTGATACTGCCTCGGCAACCCAAGGAGGGGTCGCTATGAGTCGGGTCTGACTTGACGGCACATAACAACAACAACATTATCAACAAGCTCAACTTTGTTCAACATTTAACAAATAGCATGGAGCCACTAAACCTCATGATTCTTTAGCTATTATTTTAAGTCAAGGAAACCCTAGAAAAGTGAAGTAAAGAAGTCTATTGAGGAAGGATGTGCCTGGGCCATCCAGAAATAATATGAAAATTTTTCTCATGTTTAAAAGATGACATCATTTATTGAAGAAAATCTATATTGTGTTATTTTAACTATCATTGAAACCATTCATATAGAATGGCTTCTCAACTAAAATTGTTATACACTGAAAACTGTCAGAGCCAGAACTTGATGGAACTGCCTTGTCTTTCTGGGTCTCTCAAGTTTACCATATTTGATAGGTGTGTCTTACCACATTTCCATCCTTCTCTATTAGTGGAAAATAGTTGAGTTTTCCTTCTCTGACACTTTTCTCCCGTACACATGTTCTGGCTTTTGTTGGTTCCATGGTATTTTGCCTTTTTTTTTCTTTCTTTTTTTTTAATCTGAAGATGTTTGTCATAAGAGAGCAAGGTAAGGAGTAACACTGTAACTCCAGAAAGAAATAGAATAGAAAAGCAATTCCTATTTCCAGTTTGAATGTGCACTTAATTCCTTATTATATTTGGAACTTAAAAATTTTTCAAGTTTTAAAGCTCAGTGGAAAATAACTAACTAACCTGAGTCAAGATGAAATTATAATGTGTTTTAGATACTGATTTTTTAAATGCCAGAGAGAAGCAATCTCTCTTTTCTAGAGTTCTAACGGTACAAATTTGGAGTATATTTTTTTCTCCAGATAACTGATTTATGTTAAAGATATTTGTGTTTTCTTAAAGCATTAATAGAACCTTCAATAATATTAAACACAAAATTAGGCAAAAATAATGTTGCCTGCATTGGTATCTGTATATCTGAGTTTTTGGTGCGTATCTTGGTATATGTGATATAATTGACACGACATTTGAGAATTTGACTTTGTAAACTTCACCTTCAATTACTAATGGTTTAATATTTCTTGATTACTTTTATTTCTTTCCTAAGTCCTACACTCTTTACCAGGAAGCATGTCCTGTAAGAAAGACAGAACTAGCAAGTGACTCAAACCAAAACCAAACTCATTGCCATTGAATCAATTCCAATTCATACTGACCCCTATTCCCATTGGGTTTCCAAGGCTATAAATCTTTATGGAAGCTGACTGCCTCATCTTTCTTCCATGGAGCAGCTGGTGGGTTTGAACCACTGACTTTTTGGTTAGCAACCAAATGCCTTAACCACTGTACTACCAGAGCTTCAAGTGACAAGAGCATATAAAAATGGAGAGACATACAAATGTATTAGCTATTGTTAGATTTTAGCAAATTAAGCACATCTGTGACCATGAAAACATAGATAAGGAAAGATACTTATGAAGAGATAGACTATGTTTGAATCCCATGTCCTGCTTTGTCCACTCTACAAAAACTCACTATTTTACAATTTCTAACATCTCTGAGAGAGATTCTTGTGTAGATGAATATCAGTTCTGATTATAGGTCTTTTCCTTCTATATGTTCCAAATTATGCTCATGCCATCAAAGGAGCAGACAAGCCAGGGTGAACCTTTTTGTTTATTTGTGCTAAGGTTTCCAAAGGATTTCTATTGCATCAGAAAGAATTCTTAGTTGTCTTCTGGAATATGGGATGTTGCTGGCCTGGATTTCTATCACTAGTGACATTTGTTTATTCCTGATGGAAATACTCAAAGGGTTATCTGAGGAGATAGAGGGGGATTAATGTGTCAAGTGACATAAGCCGCAGGAGTAGATCAACTACTTTAAAGCCAATTTAATCATCCTCTGAAGAAGTGATTCCTTAAAAGACAACAGAAGATGGGAATAATTTATCATTTTAAATAAATTTTATAAATGATAGTTCCTTTAAATGTGTAATGAACTGTCTGTGTTGGAACAAGAAAGACTTTAGTATTTGTGTACTTGGAACATGTGTGCAGAAGCAGCCTCTACTTAGAATCTCAGGATTAGTAGGGAATTTAGAGAGCATATGGTCAAGTCCTCAAAGTGTCTTGTCAAAAGAGACTTAGTTATTAAAGTGACAAGGAAGGACAGTATGCAGTCAGTCATTCAGCATTGTCCAACGTGACCCTATATCTGGCCTATCTTAAGACACAGTAACTGTTACATTAAAGTATTTCCATGGAAGAGAAAACAGGTAAAAAAGGAAATACTAAACTTTCCAAAATAAAATTCTACATTTAAAATTTAATGTTTTAGTTTATAATGGCACAGTATCATCTCCTATCAAATAAACTTCAGCCTTTTAAGGATTGTAAGAAAGAGGAAAAACTTTTCTATGATATTATATTCAGAAAAGAAGAATCAAAATGCAACACATTGACCTAAGAACTGTTTCAAATCTAGGCAAAATAGGAGGGGTTCTGAATCCCATAGTATGTGCAACTCAAAGAATCACCAAGATTTAGTCTGAATAAGGAATGCCATATTAACTTATCTTTAAATTTTGAAACACTGTACTCCTCGGAAAGAAGGTTGGACAATCTACTTTCCATAGTGATACTGCCTGGGAAACCCAAGGAGGGGTCGCTATGAGTCGGGTCCAACTTGAGGGCACATAACAACAACAGCATTCTGTAGAAGATAACAGTCTAATTCTGTCATTGTATACAGGATAGAACCAAGGTCAAGTAGATGGAGGCTGTGGCATGACTAGCTTTGATTTGATAATAACCCCTACTGCCATCAAGTCAATTTTCACTCATAGCAACCCTATAGGACAGAGTAGAACTGCCTCGTAGGCTTTTCAAGACTATAAATTTTTATGGAAACGAACTGCCTTATCCTTTTGCAGAGCAGCTGGTGGGTTCAAACCATTGACTTTTTGGTTAGCAGATGAACGCTTTAACCACTGCAGCACCAGAGCTCCTTTGGTAGATAATAGTGGCCATCTATTGAGACTTAGCAGGCCAAGCCCTATTGTGAGTACTTTACATACAGTCCTTATTGAATTCTCACAGTCTCCTTGTGAAGTATATATTTTTTTCTTTTTGACATTTGTGTGTGGAACAAACCAACTTTTCCAAGTCACATAGCTAGAAATGGCTGAGAGAACACATGAATCCAAGTGGTCTGGCTCCAGAACTGTGTTTAACCACTTTTTTTCCTTTGAGGGTGGGGAGGGGAATGAGGGTGGGGAAGCTGACAACCAGGAATGAAAAGCGCATGTATCCATGTTGGATGAAGTGTAGTGATCCTCTTAGGAGAGCAAAGAGGGGACAGTATGGCATAATGACTAAGAGGTCTAGTTCTAGAGCCAGCCAACGTAAGCTCAGATTGTGGCCTCTCTACTTCCTAACTTAGGTAAATTTCTTATTCTCATTGAGCCTCAGCTTTCTTTATGTGTAATATGTAAATTATAATTCTTCACTGAGTTATTTAGAGTATGAAATATTTTAATAAATACAAAGCACTTAAAACAGTACTTGAAAGAGTTAATATTCAATCATTCCTAACTATAATTTTAGAGTTCTCTGGTGTTGACATTTTTGCTTTTCTTTAATACACTCTTTGAATATCTCTTTTCTGGTATGTCTGATTCCGTTAAAAGCCCCAAATTCTCCCCTGACTCCAACTTTACACAGACACACAGACCACCTCCTTTAGAAGGCCAGAATGAAGAAAACAAGTATGATCCACGCAAGTGATGCTGAATGCCTCTTCCTCAGAACACAAGGCCATTGAGGGTATTTATAAGTGTTATGTGAAAAGAAATTTTTAGAAAGGTTGAGTTGAACAGTTTGAAAATTCTTGACTGCAGGACTTCTCAGAGCCCCTAAAACATTAATGTGCTCTGTGAATCTCTATCCAAGAATGGATGGCATGTACTACATGACTCAAACCTTTTCTTTGAATCAATAAAACCATTTTTTCTTATATGACTCAAAACTATGCTTCTGTGGTATATGCTTTGACCAGCAGTGATCTAAGCCATAGTCAGGAGGGTAAATGGTATTTATCTTGTTCACAGTCCAGTTCACTTCATCAGGCTAAAGCCTCAACTACTAATAAACTTTACCTGGGGTTGGTCCTGAACAGCCTTTTAACAAAATCTGAAAATCAGTGATTTCTATTCATAGGCTGAAGACAATTTACTGAACATTGTATTTCAGACCCACCTAGAGTACTTCTAATCTCCAGACAGGAAGTGAAGTCAGAGGCAGTTACTAGCCCAGAAAAGCAGGTTGAGACAGGGATAGGCATTCCTCCATGCAGCCGATCAGAGCCGCCTCATAAATGTCACATCAAGAAGCAGTTAAATCTTAGAAACCTAAATTTGCCTGTAAGCTACTAACATAATACATCTGGCAAGGAAGAAAAAAGCAAGTCCAAACTGTTGCAGTTTTCCTTGTAATCAAAATAGATTGTTCTTCCAGTAACAACCCATCCTTCAGAAGGAGGGGTACTTGTCTTTCCTTTTTTTTTCTCCTTAGAAAAAAGCTCAAACCAAATTAAACTCATTGCCATTCAGTCAATTCCAACTCATAGTGAGGGTAAATTTTTACAGAAATAGATAGCCCCATCTTTCTTCCATAGAGTGGCTAGTGAATATGAACCACCAACCATCTGGTTAGCAGTCAAATGCCTTAGGCACTACGCCACCACAGCTCCTTAGAAAAAAAGTTACAAGTTTCCTTTTTTTTTTTTTTTTTTTATTGTGATTTGGGTGAAAATTTACAGAGCAAATAAAATGCAAGCTTGGGTTCTTTT
>NW_006921687.1:4809791-4810377 GCF_000298275.1 Orycteropus afer afer
ACTATGGTCCTGAGCCCACAGGTTCAACTACTCGGTCCCTCTGGGTAGCTGGCTGTGACCAAGCAGTGACTACAATCTTGCCCCCTGTCAGCTCCACCATACACCTGGGAATTCAGATCATACACATAAAGTTATAGGACCATTGTCTGCCAACCCTATACATGTTCTTGGGAACACTTCCCACTTCATAGACATACCTAATAGTTAGCCTGTCTACCCATCTATCCACCCATATACCCATGTTTGCCTTTGAGCACTTATCTCTGGAGCTGAGGACAGATGAGATGTAACTTTGTGAGGAAAGGGCTCACAGATCTTAGTGAGATTTACTCCACCATGTAAGACACGTTCACAATTTACAGTACTACTGGTTTGACCTGAGAAATGAGTTATCAGTGGTATCGTGAGAGTTAAGGAGCTCTAGACTCACACAGATATGGAATAGTTCTCTCATAAAACAAGAAATGATTTGAATGAGAACCAGAGAACAAGAATATACCTTACTTTTTAGTCAGAGTTCCAGTTTAAGTCAGAATTAATGCTAGAAGCTAGGGAAAGAAACTGAACTAACTGTAATAAGAGTGTG
>NW_006921687.1:4811192-4812510 GCF_000298275.1 Orycteropus afer afer
AAAAAAAAAAAATGGCTTAAACAATAAAGGTACACTTTTCTCTTATGTGACAGGAAGACCAGGTTTAGGCTCAGGCTTGGTTTTTTCAGCAGCTTATTGAAGTCATCAAAGACCCAAGCTCCTAACATCGTTCTGCTCTGCCATCCTCAGTATGTGGACATTTGTCTTCTGACTGAGCTCCTCATGTTTACAGAATGGTTGCAGCAGCCCCAAACAGCCCATCTCCACAGAGCCAGGACCAAAGGCCAAAAGAATAAATACGCCTTTCTTAGATCCTTGTTTCAATTAGCAAGGAAATCTTTCCCAGAACCCTCCAGCAGACATCTCATTTCTTACTGCTCAGAATTGTATCATCTGTCCATTCCTAACCATTCCTGGTGAAAAAATGAAACCACTTTACTTTCTTGAACCAATCAAATTTTCCCATGGCTGGTCCTTCCTCCCTTAATTCTCCAGGTGATAAATAACTGGAACAAAGTTAGGTTTCTGTGAACAAGGAGAAAAGAGGCTATAGAGTTGTTAACCAATATTGTCCACTTTATGTATGGACACTTAAAGATTTCAATATATTTGAGCAAATTGATTCTATCCAGCCTATAAGCCAACTTTGTTTTTGCAAATGCTGTAGCTCTTTTTGCCACATTTGTCCATCCTGCTGCCTGGAAAGCTAATACTACCTTCCTGGACTACAAGAGTGAAGGCCACAGTCTAGTGTTACAGAACAAAGCCCTGAGTGCAGACTGGCCTCACCAGCTCTGGAACACTTACCTTCAGATAACATAATACGTAAGAGAGAAATAAACTTTTACCTGGTTTATGCTATTATTTTTGTTTTCATAACTCACAGCCAACCTTAATTCTAATGATTACATCTTGACACCAGTATCTAGAGACAAATCAAATTTTAAAATTCCCAAATCCAGAAGGTACAATGCCACTGTCCTAGATTAGAATACCAACTGCAAGTCTAAACTGTTAGCAAGAATACAGAGAAAGGTGAATTCAGTGAGTTGATTGTGGACTTCAGATCCTTTTATCCTGTTGATAATACCTTTTACAAAACAGTCTTCACCCATGTCCTAGAATTAATTCTACTCAATAGAAAAATAAATACAATTCCAAGAAGGAACTTGAAGGCACAGGTTGGACCTAATGGTGTCACATTTCCCTTGGGATGCATGCTTTAGAGCGCATTGACTAGAAAACAGAAAAAAAAGCACTACCTGAAATACAATCTACAAAACTATGGGACTAGCAGAGCCTGTTTTCTACCATGTACTTGCTGGGAGCTCTAGTAGCATAGTGGCTAAGACACTTG
>NW_006921687.1:4813848-4816060 GCF_000298275.1 Orycteropus afer afer
CAGAGGTTAAGATTTATAACACATCTTTGGGGGACACAATTCAATCTGTAATATTCCACCCTTCGGTCTGAAAAAATTAACATCTTTCCACATGCAAAACACATTCACCTCATCACATCATCCCAAGTGTCTTAAATCAAGGCCAAGTCCAAAATCTTATCTTCTGAATCATATAAATCAAATATGGATAAGACTTCAGGTATATACCATCCTAAGGAAAAATTCCTTTTCATCTTTTGAAACCAGAAACCAAACCTACTGCCATTGAGTCGATTCTGACTCATAGCAACCCCCATTGGGTTTTCAATGCTATAAATCTTTATGCAAGTGGACTCCCTCATCTTTCCCTCATGGAAAGGCTGGTAGGTTTGAACTGCTAACCTTTTGGTTAGCAGCCCAATGCCTTAGCCACAGGAACAAGGTATACATTTCCATTACAAATGGGAGAAATTGGAGGAAAAGAAGGAGTAGTCGGCACCATGCAAGTCTAAAACCCAGCAGAACAATTTACATTATCTCTCATGATTTGAAAATAATCCTCTGTTCTCTGAGAACATCTGGGCAATGCCCTGAGCTTCAGCTCTACCTTTCAGAGAATAGCAACTCTGCTCCCTCAGCTTTAGGCAGCCCCATTCTTATAGTCCATTCTTCTGTTCCTTGGGCATAGTAGTCCCTCAGTTGGGGTGGTGGCCCCTTCCCCATGGAACACCTTAATGACAGCCCACAATTTAACAAAGTTGACAAAGATATGACTCTTTGAAACCTAGGAGGCTGTGGTCCCACCTTTTGAGATCCTGGAGACCATGGCCCCACCCTTTAAAACAAAGAAGGCCCTGGTTCCCATTCTCCTTCCAACAGTTCTGCTGATCTCCATGCTGCTCCAAGAATGGTCCTTTTCTTTTCTTGGGGGTTAACAGATGTAGCTCCTTTGGCCTGTTTCCTGCTTGTAGAATTCCAAGAGGCTGGCAACATTCTTTCCTTTTGTTCTTTCTCTTTCCTCTACAGTCTAAACTAATGGGTTTTCTGCCATGGTATTTGGTTACATCCATTAGTCACAGGGTTAATCTCTTTAACAAGAGATTGTGAAGCCGAGTTCTCTGTGAACATTCTGGGCGTGTGTCCTTACTTTGTACAACAGAATTTTCCTAATCTTTAAGTTCTGTTTTCATTTTGCACAGTTAATTTTTCTTCCCCCCAGCAGAATTTTTTGTTTTTCTTTTTGTGATTTGGGTGAAAGCTTACAGATCAAATTGGTTTTCCATTCAGCAGTCCATACGCATTCCATTTTGTGACATATTCTGCAATCCCCACACTGTAATGGCTTTCTTTTTACTTCCTCCCTGTATCCACTCCTTCCTTTCATTCTTCTTTCCCATCCCCTCCTGCCTTCCTGGGCAATCTACTTCCGTAAAGATACCGTCTTGGAAACCCAAGAAGGGGTCACTATGAGTTGGATCCAACTCGATGGCAGTAAGTCTGGGTGTTTTTTTTTGTTGTTGTTGTTTTTTGTTTTTTTGTGCCTACCTTCCTAGTTCTATCCCTGGGCAAATGCTGTCCTCTTGATCTCATATGCTTGATTGTTGTAATGAGTGTATACTTTCCTGACATTACTATTCACCTTAATAGGTCTTTCTATCATTTGGCTGCCAGTTGAGTCACGAGAGTTAAGTTCAGTTGCAAGTTTGAGGAGTGTCTAAGGACCATAATCTTGGGGGTTCCACCAGTCTTCATCAGACTAGTAAGCCTGGTCTTTTTTTTATGATCTTGAGTTTTGTTCCATATTTTCCCCAACTCTGTCTGCCACCTCTTATTGTGATCCCTTTCAGAGCAATCAGCAGTGGTAGCTGGGCACCATGTGGTTCTTCTGGCATCAGGGTCATGGAGGCTGGGGTCCACATGCTCCATTAGTCCTTTGGACTGTTTCCTGTTATCTTTTTCTTCACTATTCTTTGCTCTACATGGGGTGGGGTGAAGGGTGACTAATTGATGCCCCTTAGATGGCCTCTCACAAGCTTTTAAGATCTCAGTTGCTAAAACTGAAGTGAAAGGAGTTCCGATAAGATGGCGGACTAGGCAGAAGGACTGCACAGACCCTCTTCAACAAAGAAAAGGGAAACCAATTAACACAGACACAGAAAATAATCTTGGACCCCTGAGCCTTGAAAGGAAGGATACAAAAGTGGACTAAACCCCAACTAGCAGAAGAATTTGG
>NW_006921687.1:4819486-4821527 GCF_000298275.1 Orycteropus afer afer
TGGGGAGGAAGTGGGAGGGGAGTTTTTCATTGTGGTAAACTGTGGTCAATGTCATGAGACAAAGTATATGTGAACTGCTGTATGGAAAGTTAATTTGCTCTGTAAATCTTCACCCAAATCACAATAAATAAATAAATAAAGATCTCAGTTGCTCCTCACCAAAGTAGGATGTAGAACATTGTCCTTGTGGATTATGTTATGCCAATTTACCTTAGTGGTCCGTGAGACTATGGTCCTGAACCTCCATACCCAGGGACTCATTCCCTCTAAGTGTTTGGTTATGATTTAGGTGTTCTCAATAACTTTTTCTCAAGCATGTACTACTACATTCATGAATATAGTTGCTGGACATATAAATATATGCATTGAGTTAGCCTCTGTCAAATCTGTGTATTCATGGGTAGAGTCCCATTCACCTTCTACCCCTGTGCCGTTTGAGTGTCTATCTATGCATCCACTCATAAATTATTGTTAGTACTATTTGTTTTGGTTACTTAGTGCTACACTGACAGGAATATACCACAAATGGGATGGCTTTAACAAACAGTTTATTCTCTTATTCACTTCCACTTCTTGGTACCAAATTCTGTCTTAGTTATGTTGTTGTTGTTAGGTGCCATCGAGTCATCTCCTAGTACAGAGGCCCTGTGCACAGCAGAACAAAGCACTGCCCAGTCCCACACCAGCTCCATGATCCTTGCTATATTTAAGCCCATTGTTGCAGCCACTGTGTCAATCCATCTTGTTGAGGACCTTCCCCTCTTTTGTTGACCTTCCACCTTACCACGCTTGATCTTAGCCAGGGAATGGTTCCTTTTTACAACAATATGACCAAGATAGGTGAGACAAAGTCTGGCCATTCTCACTTCCAAGGAGCATTCTGGCTGTGCTTCTTCTAGGACAGATTTGTTAGTTCTTTTAGCAGTCCATGGTACTTTCAGCATTCTTCGCCAGCACCACAACTCAAAAGCATCAACTTAATTTCTAGTGCTGCTGTAACAGAAATAGCACACATCGGTGTCTTCAACCAACAAATATATTGCCTTACAGTTTAGGAGGCTAGAAACCTGAATTCAGGGTGCCAGCTCTGGGGAAAGGCTTTCTCTATCAGCTCTAGAAGAAGGCCCTTCTCTCTTCAGTTTCTGCTTCCCGGTTCCTTGGAGATCTCCATATGTCTTAATATCTATCTTATGCCATCTCTCCTTGATAGTTTGCATTTAATGTCTAATATCACAAAAGAAATTGATTCAATAGTGACTGGGGTCTTAAAAACTTATGGGAGCCCCTCTAAGGTCCAACTATTGGTCTCTCCCCATCCAGAAGAAACAAAGATACATGGAAACAACTAGTCCAAAGGACTAATGGATCATGTGAAATGATCCACAACCCTGAGACCAGAAGAACTAGTTAGTATCCAGCTACCACTGCTGACCACTCTGAAAGGGATTACAATAGGAGGTCCTGGATAGAGTGGGATAAAAATATGGAACAAAACTCAAAATCATAAAAAAGACCAGGCTTATTGGTCTGATAGAGACCAGTGGAACCCCTGAGACTATAACCCTTAGACACCTCTCAAGCGTGGAATTGAAATCACCTCCATTGCTCAACTTTCAGCCAAACGATAGGTCTATAACGTCAACAGTAACACACCAAAAAGGTAGGCACTTATTAGAACAATCCACCAAAAGATATCAAAAGGATAGCATTTGCCCAGGGATAAAGCACAGAAGGCAGGAAGGAATAAGAAAGAAGGATGAAAGGAAATGGTAAACATGGCAAGGAAGTGGGACGAGAGCTATTACGTTGTGGGGATTGCCATCAATGTCACAAAACAAAATGTGTGTGGATTGTTGACTGGAAAACCAACTTGCTCTGTAAACTTTCACCCAAATCACCAAAAAAAATAATAATAAATAAAACCACCAAACTCACTGCCATCGTGGTGATTCCAACTCATAGCCACCCTCTTTGGACTTCCGAGGTGATATCTCTATGGAAGTAGATTGCCCAACCCACGAGTGTCTCGTGGGGTTTTACC
>NW_006921687.1:4821702-4826972 GCF_000298275.1 Orycteropus afer afer
AGGTTTTGGAGGACACAACTCTATCCGTAACAGTTGTTTAATACAACCGCTTGACCAGCAACAGTTAAGACTCTGAGTATTGGTTAGGTTCTGCCAAGGAGATGCAGTTGGGTAGGAAGATGGAGACCATTTTCTAGCTCCTATTCTGCTTGGCAAGCAAGTCCCAACAGATGTGTTTGCACTCCTTGAGACAGACTCTTCATACCAGTAGCCAGTCACCAGTTTTGTGACTGTTGGCAGCCATGATATACCAAATGTGGTGGCAGTCAGTAACAGTAGCAGCTGGCCCCTGATTGCTGTACCTTCACCTCTTTTCACAAGTGTATAAGCACCAAACCACTTTGAATAGTAAATCTTTCCTATTCAAATATGTAGAGTGAGTTGTTTTCTGTACTGAACCTTGATACAGTATTCCAATCAATTTTATTTTCTAGTAATTGGGAAAATTAATTTTCAGAAAGACCCTTAATTTTGTTTAACTGAGTTTTTTAATGTTGCAAAGAGGTCTTTGTATATCCTCAAGATTTGTGTTTCTTAAGCTTAACTTAAATATCTGGTCATTTTCACTTACAAAACTTTTACTTGGTATTTGGTAAATATGCTAATAACTCATAAATTTAACATATTATAAATAACACCTTAATTCAGTGTTAAGCATTTTAAACTGTAATCATAAGATTTTCATGTATTCTTATCTCAAGGCCTCAAACACCTAACAGGGCAGACCTAGACATTTAACAAATTGTTTTGGTTACTTTGTGCTGCTCTAATAGAAAATATCACAAATGGGTGGCTTTAACAAACAGGAGTTTATTCTCTTACAGGTTTGGAGGCTAGAAGTCCGAGCTCAAAGTGCCAGGCTCTAGGGGCTGGGTGAAGCCCCTGGATCTTGGGCTTCAGTGGTGCCTCTTGCTCCCAGCCCACTGGAACTAGAGGCTTTCTTCACTCAGGTAGCTACTGGCTCCTGAGGCTGACAAACCCAAGGTCAACACATAAAAAGGCACAGTCCCAACAGTAATAAACCACACATCAGGTCATTGATTCAAGTCCATTAAGAGTCTCAAGATTGGCAGACAACCTGGCAGGCTGCTGAATAAGGACTCAGCTACATGCCGGATTCAAGCATGCCAAAAGCTATAGATCATTCCTAAAGCTTCTCCTTATATATAGGAAGCAGACCGCATCACTCAGGCAGCTATTCAGTTCCTCACAGTAGAGTCCACCAGGGAGTTGATTACCAGTCTCATCATGGGGGAATACTACATCCAGCTGTCCAGCCACTCAACCAGGCCCAGCCAAGTTGACACAAAACCTTAACTACCCCACAAACCAAACCTTTCTAAGCCACAAAACAGTATTTATAAACCTGAAAAACTGAGCATAGAGATTTGATAAATCTGATTCCTTCAAACATTCAAAAATTATATCTTTTTTCATAAAAACTACAGACTAATATTAAACATTTCAAATAAAATTTCCAATCCAAAAATGCAGATTTTCTCAAATGTGTTAAATAACAGATATGAGCAGATTATAAAGATGACTGACAAAATCTGCACCTAGCTGTACATACCAAACCAAAACCAAACCCACTGCCATCAAGTTGATTCCAACTCATGGTGACCTCCATTGGGTTTCCAAGACTTTAAATCTTTACAGAAGCAGATTGCCTCATCTTCTGCAGAGCAGCTGGTGGTTTTGAACTGCTGACCTTCTGGTTAGCATCCAAATGCCTTACCCACTACTCCACCAGAGCTGTACATAGAAGTATTAAAATTACTATTTTGATTGATGGCATCGTGTCTATGATATTTTCTAAGGCATTTAAAGGTTACAAAGTTACTTATGCAACTAATGAAAGCAGATTTACCATCTCAAGATAGCTGAGTCCATTTGGTAGGAAACCCAGGACCAAAATGTTGTCTCAGATCTGGTTATAATCAGAGATTCAGGATCTGGAAAAGGGATCCAGGTATGGCTTCCTTTGATTCTGTCCAAGCCACCTGAGCTGTCTCTCCCCTTTCCCACAGATTATCTTTCTTGGAGTTCCACACATTTTGTAACTAGGTAGCTTTTTCTTGCTACCTAGTTCCGTTTCTCAACCTCTTTCAGTATTTTATCTTATTCAGGTGGGCTGAATTCCTTGCTCATACACACACACACACACACACACATACACACTCATGTACTCACACACACAGACCAACTGATAATATAATCTCTTTGCTGCCTGATTAGAGTTAATTGAATTCTGCAAGCACACACATTGTAATTAATCTTTTTAATATTTTACTTTATTACCTATGTCATTGGCCATCCTATTTTCATATGGACATTACTGACTTCTGGCCAAAGAGTCTAGAAAATAAAAATTAGAGAATAGTGTTCCTTAAAAAAAAAAAAAAAATTCTTCCCTTTTTCCTTCCTAGAGAAAAACCACTGTCCCTGAGATTGAAATTTGCATTCACTTGAAATGAAAGGCACATCCAGGTCTTGAATTTACATCACACTTCAAAGAAATTTTCCTGGATCAAGAATACTTAGCAGTTTGAGATGTTTAAAGTCATTTTTTAACAAGACCCTCAAGGGGCTTTTGCTTTCAAGAGCTGTAGTTAAATGTTGGTGAGGAAATAATTAAGAAATAATTAAAGCCATTGATTTTTTTTCTGTCTTAACTACTGGAAATTATATTGAAGACCAAGTTTTCTTGTAGGAATTTTTTCTACAGCAAGAAAGCCATTAGAGAAATACCATTTTCAGCAGTGCTATGCTTGGGAAAAATTTTTCTGGATAATTATCTGCAACATTAGTATAATACTACAACTCAGGAAATTAGCTGAATTCCTCAATCTTAGAGTTATGGACTAAAGTTTAATGTTTCTTGACTTACTGCCCATGAGTCATTATTTTGAAAAGGTGTATTCTGGCCTTCAGCCCCACCTTTGATAATCATGGCAATAAGACTCAATGAGAGTTAGAATTATTCAAGAGATGCCTGTTTTGGTTACCTGGTGCTGCTCTAACAAAAGATACCACAAATGGGTAGTCTTAACAAATAGGGATCAATTCTCTTTAGAAGGCTGGAAGTCCACGTTCAAAGTGCCAGCTCTAGGGGCTGGGTGAAAGCCCCTGGACCTTGGGCTTTACTCTGCCTCTTGCTCCCAGCCCACTGAAGGTGGAGGCTTTTGTCCCTCAGGCAGCTGCTTGCTGCTGAGGCTGGCAGACTCCAAGGTCGACAAGTAAAAAGGCACAGTCCCAAAATTATCAAACAGCATGGCAGTTCAAGTCCAAATAAAAATCCCAAAATCGATAGGGTGTAGCAGGCTACATGTGGGGTTCAAGCATGCCAAAAGCTCAGAGAGGTTTCTCAACACTTCTCCTTATATGGTGGAAGCAGATCACATCCCTAAGGCAGCTACTCAGCTGTTCCAGAAGATTCCACCATGGAGTTGATTATCAATCTCATCATGAGGAATAACTATATCCAGCTGCTCATGAAACCGAGTGGAGTCAAAGTTCAGCCTGCATCCCCAGTTGAAGACAGATAAGTAAACATGATAACTCAGTTCCTTAAGAGCTGAATAGGATGAAAGCTCAACTATTCCCCCACCCTGGTTAAGACAGATAGGACCCCGGTTGCAGATAAATAAGCAGACATAATAACTCAGTTCCTTAAGAACTGAATGGAACAAAAAGTCAATTTACACATTCTTTTCATGCTGTTTCTCCTAGAAACAGGTGATAAGTGCATTAATGTGTCTCAGGAGACAACTTGAAAATTAACGTTGGCCCGCGGACATGTGCAGTGAGACAAACAGGAACAAAGTTGCTGGGGACTGACATTCTCCCCTCTGCCTAAGCCCCGATCAGCTGATGACAGGAAGCCGGTTTGACTCATCCAGTGCACAAGCACACTACATTAAAAAATGGCTGTCCCTTTAAACCGAGGTGAAGGAAATCTCAGCCAATTGTCAACTAATTCATTTCCAAATTCCTGAAGTTTTGATGAATATGTATAACCCCCTCTCCTGAAACTTACAAAACTGTAACTTGATCTGGATTCAGGGAGTCAGATTTGGATATGGAACCCTGTCTCCTTGCATTGCCGCTTTGCAATAAATAATTTTCTCTCCTCTTAATCACTCAGTGTGTAAACTGTTTTGGCCTGACTGCACACCGGGCAGGGACCCACGTTTGGTCTGATTTCACCCAGCCACTGAAAACCAGGCCCAGCCAAGTTGACATATAACTTTACACCAAATTTGTTTCTAGTTACTTATTGATTCTTGTTTACCCTTTTGACCTCAATGTTTGTTCTTTTTTTTTAAGAAAGGAGCTCTGGTGATGTAGTGTTTAAAGTATTTGGCTGCTAACGAAAAGGTCTGTGGTTCAAACCCACCAGCTGCTCCATGGGAGAGCAATGAGGTAGCCTGCCACCATGAAGGTTTACAGTCTTGGAAATCCAGTGGGGATCATTATGACTTGAAATCAACTCGATGGCAGAGGGTGGTGGGTAGGTTTTTTTATGAAAGCATTCACTTACATAGTCTTTCCAGCATGTTCACATTTTTTAATGATATTTTGCTCTAATAAAAAACAACTATCCTTTGTGGGTCCAAAAAAAGAAGTCTGATTAAGTAAGGAAAATATTCCTATCTTAAAAGTTTCCAGCCTGAATAAAATAATTATATCTAGTTTATCATAGTGCCTTAGATTCACCAATTAGAGATTAAGGCTTTAGTTAGGTCTAAAATGTCTTTAAAAACAAATTATCTTAGGCAACTTAGTACCATAAGTCAGACCAATAACAGAAGACCATATAAAGCAAACCAATGACATTATGTAGTAACTTCTTATGCAGTGGAATAATACACAGTAAAGAAAAAGAATGAATGAGCTATAGCTATAAGGATCAATGAGAATAAACCTAAATTAGATCATGCTAAGTAATAAAGTCCCAGAAGACAACATAGAATGGGTATGATTCCATTTATATAAATTTTAAAATCAAAGTTAAACTAAAAAATGTAATGATTAGGAATAGATACTTATGTGACCTTAAAAAGCTATAAAGAATAATGAGTAAATGATTGTTTTGGTTACCTAGTGCTGCTCTGACGAGAAATATACCACGAATGGGATGGCCTTAACACACAGGAGTTTATTCTTACAATATGGAGGCTTTAAGTCCAAGTTCAAAGTGCCAGGCTCTATGGGCTGGGTGAAAGCCTCTCAACCTTGGGGTCCAGCTCTGCCTCCTGCTCCCGGCC
>NW_006921687.1:4827106-4844200 GCF_000298275.1 Orycteropus afer afer
ATATTACCAATCCACACAGCAGGCCATTAACTTAAGTCCACTGTAAGTCCCAAGGTCGGCAGAGCATAGCAGGCTGTTGAGCAATGGCATGGCTACATGCAGGGTCCAAGTGTACCAAAGGCTAGAGACCATTCTCAAAACTTTTTCTTATATACAGGAAACAGACCACATGCCCAAAGGCAGCTACTCAGCTGCTCATAGTAGATTCCGCCATGGAGTTGATTACCGGTCTCATCATGGGGAATACTACATCCAGCTGCCCAGCCACTCAACCAGGCCTAGCCAAGTTGACACACAAATATAACCACCACAATGATTAACACCAAACTAAAGTCAGTGGTAACCTCTGGGAAGGAGGATACAACTGGAGTATTCACATGGGTTCTGGAAATTGTCTATTTCTTAAAACATGTATGATTTCCCTAGCATCATATGTGTCATGACTTAAATATTTTAGAATAATTTTAAAACTAGAGGTGGGCTCCATGATTAAAAATTGGAGGAGGCAGGGTTTATGACAGAACATTGCACACTTGCCCCACTCTGTCTCTGCTAGAGGCCATGGTGAGCTGCAGAGCTCTCCTACTCCTTGTCTGCAGCACTCCTCCTTAGCGCCTGGGAGTGTTTGCAGTCACCATCACTCAGAAAAAACGTTTCCTATGTTTATCATTCACTCACTGAACAAAATAGATTTCCTTTTCTTGGTTCTAAAATTATTTCAATGAAAAATCATGCATTAAACCTTAAAAATGTGTCCAGCACATTCTTAGTTCCTACCTGAAGAATTTGGCGGCATCACTGGAGACTGCACATATATGGACCAGAAAAGAAAGCTATAAAGCCATTGAATTTGCTATTTGTCCTAGAGTGTTACAGAAATTAAAAGGCAAGAAAGCCTACTCCCACACTTAACACATAAAAAAGAATTTGGACTGGCAAGGAGAAGAGGGGGTTCCAGGTAGATGGGATATCACCCATGAAAGCATTTGACTTTCAAAAAAAACAAAACCGTAGGTCAAAGCATCATTTAACACTGAATCGTGATTTTCAGTGCCTCTATTCATTCTAAATTAATTCACAGTTGCTCATATATCCATAAACATACATCCACCAAATAGGACTCTCCCACAGATAATTCATGATGAGTGTAGACTATTCCAGGGATCTCCGCTAGAGTTCTTAGAGAACATGACAACTTTAGTTATAAGTGCAAAGCAATAACCTTTAGATCACAGCAATGATAACTCATTTGTGGGTTATGGACTATATGCTAATACTATGCTAGGCCTTTCACTGAATCATTTCTTTTTCCAGATGAGGTAATTGAGGTTCCTGGAGGTTAAACTGTCCAAGGCCACACAGATAGTAAGTGCATTCAAACCTTTTAGACTTCAAAGGCCATGCTCTTTTCTCTAGACCTATTCTTTAAAAACGCAATCCCAGAGGATTACACATATTTTTCTGTGTATTCATCATTTTATCTATATGTTGCTTTCCATCTCTACAAGTTTGATCTGGTCTTCTAAAAAGCAATTAACTATCTTGGGGTCACATAATCCCTGTGTCTCTTTGTTATAGAGAGTTCCTTAAACTTGTGAAATGTTAACTTTGGTTACATTGTTCATCATTCTGATATGGAGCTTCTCTT
This sequence comes from Orycteropus afer afer, assembly GCF_000298275.1. Taxonomy (NCBI): domain Eukaryota; kingdom Metazoa; phylum Chordata; class Mammalia; order Tubulidentata; family Orycteropodidae; genus Orycteropus; species Orycteropus afer. The sequence goes on from NW_006921687.1 coordinate 4,828,755, forward strand.
TCTCTTTAATAACCTCTACCAAAGGAGCCAGTGCATTTGACTGCTAACCAGAAGACTGGCAGTTTAAACCCACCAGCCACTCCTCTGAAGGAAGGTTGGGCAATCTACTTCCATAGTGATACTGCCTCGGAAACCCAAGGAAGGGTCGTTATGACTCAGATCCGACTCTATGGCTAACTCACTCACTCACTCAAAGGAGCCGTGATGCTGCAGTTGTTAAGTGCTTGGCTGCTAACTGAAAGGTCAGTGCTTTGAACCCACCAACAGCTCCAAAAAAAAGATGTGACAGTTTGCTTCTGTAAAGATTTACAGGCTTAGAAACCCTATGAGGCAGTTCGACTCTGTCCTATAGGATCCTATGAGTCAGAATTGGCTCAATGACAACAGGTATACCATGTACAGAAAATTTCTTTCCTTTTCACTATCTGAGAACCAGGCTCTCCCACCTTATATTCCAATCTGGCCTGAGTATAAATGGAGTTAACTTGTTATAATTATTACAATTCCCATTAAAACTAGCTAATATAATAGTAACCACCATCTCCAGTCCTCCAACTAGAGCCATATTGACTGCACAGTTCTCCAGGCCTACCAGGAATGTCCTTTCAGAATTCTATGCCTTTGGTCATGCAATCCCATTCAATTGAAATATGCCCCTACACACACACACACACAACACCACCACCACCACCACCAATTTCTTCTCCTGAAACATCTCTCATCCCTCAGGATGTAACTCAAAACACATTTTTATAATGAAATCCCAGATTCTCCAAGCAGAGTTGATCAGTATTGCCTTAAAATTCTACATTCCTATTTCTTTAGCAGTCACTTACCAGTTATGTTGTAAATGTCAGTTTGCCTGTCTCCCCTGGTGGGCAGTAAATTCACTGAAGTCAGGACTGGGGTTTTAGTCATCTAGAGATTCATGGCTCCTTATCCACATCTTGGCACTGAATAGGTACTCAATAAATATTGCATCTTGAGTAGGTAAAGCAGTGAAAATTTAATACCTGTGTTTGGAAATACGTGTTTCCTCTGTAACGTGTCTTGTGTAGGACCTCCTACTTTCCTCTTTCTCTTCCTTCCTGCTTGTCATTCACAAGTACAAGAAGTGTTCAAAACTTCAAGATAGGCCTTATAAAAATCAGTGAGCTGAGTTATTTACTTTGGGGCCCTTTTTTCCTTTCATAGTAACATCCTTTTTCCTAAGCTTCTCAATTCAACCTCCCTCCTTTAACAACATTCTCAAAGACAATGTCCATTTAAAAATTTAAAAGAAAACTAGTTTTACTTGCAATCTTAATTTACTACAGGCATCCTTTCATCAGTAGCTCTGGTAGCATAGTGCCTAAGGCACTTGACTGCTAACCAGAAGGCTGGTGGTTCAAACTCACCAGCCACTGCTTGGAAGGAAGATTGAGCAATCTACTGCCACAGTGATACTGCCTCAGAAACCCAAGGAGGGTCACTATGAGTCAGGTCTGACTCGACAGCACACAACAATATCCTTTCATCATTTTTTCTCCATATCTTACCCCCATTTTATTTGTAAGACCTTCAGCCCAGTTTTTCTATGGCCTTCTCCGACTCTCTGGCCCTTCTTCCTTTGCCCTATCTTCTGAGATTCTCCAGATGGGAAAAGAATAACTGTGAATCCAAGTTTCTTAAATATAAATTAATGTCTCGTCTTTATACTAAAGCCACCTAAATCTTTTACGGAATATAAACATAACAATGGGGCAAATGCAGTTACCCATTACAGACTAACACAACTGAATCAAAGCAAGAAAGGAGGTCATAATTGTGTGTGTATAATATGGCACAGAGGCTAAAAATGTAGGCTCTAAAACCAACCAAATCTAGGTTCATATCTCAGCTCTACCATTTACTGAGTTACTACAACTTCATCATCTGTAAATTGGGTATTATAATTATACCTACATCGTAGAGTACCTGCCACTCTGTAGCATCATGGCTCTATATCATCACCAAATGAAACATTTGGACTAGAAGATCAACACATTTCTTCCAATTGTAAAATATTCTGTGATATTGTTGCCACATTTATTGTTCTTCTGTGTTTACTCCGGGTTCCTCTCTTTATAGGAGGGTGGGTGTTAACTACCATATTTTATGACCAACCTTTCATGTTTGCCATTGATTTATATTTCCATCGTTTCTCAAACTCTACCCCATATCTCTGCCAGGCACATTCAGAAGAGCTATTGCCCTCCATCAAGTTTCAAAGTAGCTGAACTGCTTTCTGTTGGACAGGAGTATACCTAGGTTGAAGATTGTTTTCCGTTTGAGAGAAATATTGGTTTCTAATCTTCAAGGTGATAAAACATCAGACAGGATAACTGTGACTGCACCAAACTGATTAGTTTTAGGTTATTCAGCTTTCAAATGTACTTTTTAAGAGAACTCAGAGTGGTATCAAGTAGTTGGAAAATAGAACATATTTTAAAACTTTTAAAAACTGGAATTAATTAGCTTGGTAAGAGGCTGAAGAAGGGAGATTTTATAATGATCTTCAGACTTGAAAGGTTATTGCAAAAGAACCGGAAAAAACAATTTTGAGTCTCTCTTGGGCACAGAACAAGAAAATTCCCTTTGTGAGTGTTTGATATTAACAAATGCATTTGTTCCTTTTCTTTATGGCCTTTTGGGGAAAAAAAACAGTCAATTTCCTTATCTGTAGTTTTCTTGGTCTAATGTTATTAGCCTTCTTTATGTAAAGACATCTATTATAAAAGAGCAATTCCTAATCTACTTCCTCCTTACATTATTACAAAATCCAAAGATCATTATAAAAGCTTCCTATAAGGGAAGTGGGTGTGTGAGCTCTATGCTGAAAGCCTACATTTTCACAGCCAGCAGGATTCTATTTCAAAGGCCTTTTCTAGCAGGAGACCTTGTGCCTGTACTTCACATAAAAGCGTCTCTCTCCTGTCTGATGAAAGGATTGACTGGGCCATCCACCAACTGGGAGCTAAAGTACAAGTCCATCACCATAATTAGGAAGGTGAAGAGAAGGAATCTACCTCCCTCTCACTTTGGACAAGAAGAAAAGGAATGCTTTCCCTTTACCCTATTAACAAAATACACATCATCTAAGACTGTTGCAGTCCTTATTGATTAGAGGAGAAAAGTAGTGTCTGGTCAAAGGAGGCTGCAGAATCAAAACAACAATGAGATACCATCTCACCCCAGCACTAATGGCAAAGTTCAATAAGATAGAAAATAACAAATGCTGGCCAGGAAGTGGAGAGATTGAGACTCTCATATACTGCTAGTGGGGCTGTAGAATGATACTACCACTGTGGAAAGAAGTATGGCAATTCCCTAAAAAGCTGAAATTAGAAATACCATTTGACTCAGCAACCCCATTACTAGGTATATATCCCAAAGAAGTGAGAGGCAGGATGAGAACAGATATGTACACATCCATGTTGATCGCAGCACTATTTATAATAGCAAAAAGATGGAAACAACCTACGTGCCCACCAACAGAAGAATGGATAAGCAAATTATGTTGTATACATACGATGGAATATTATGCAACACTAAAGAATAAGCAGAATCTGTAAAACACCACAGAACATGGATGAACTTGGAGGACATTAAGCTGAGTGAAATAAGTCAACCACAGAAGGACAAATATAGTTTAGTTCATTATTGTAAAAAGTCAAGGAAAGGTTAATACATGGAAAGAAACTTTCTTTGTTGGTTACCAGGGATGGGAGGGGAAGGGAGGGAAAGGAATACTGAAAAAAAAAAAAATGCATTGATCCATGTCACTTTAGTTTTGTGTATTTCACTGTACATAAATTATATTTCAATAAAATGCATTAAAAAAAAATAAAAGAGGCTTCAGAATGGAGCTATAATCATAGACAAAGTGCATAAAAGGCGCCAAAATTTGCCAACAATGTATATATTATTGCTTTTGATTCTGTCAACAACCCCATGAGGTAGATACAATTGCCACCATATTATTATAGATGAGAAAACTTAAATTCAAAGTAGTTAACTAACTTGCTCACAGTCACATCTAGAAAGAAATGAGATTCAAAACAATGTTTGTCTTATCCCAAAGCTTGTATTTTAACCACACTGTGTGGCTCCCCTGTCAGAGAGGTTCTAATCAGATATTGAGCAGCTAATTCAGGATAAAGCCTGCAGCAATATTTGTAATAGCAAAAGGTAGGAACCAACCTAATGATCATCAATAAGTATAAGTTAAATAAATTAAGTTTACAGCTTTTTGTGAGACTATAATAAGAATGAGGATCTCTTTTTAAAAAAATGAGGGTGTGCTTATACAGAATGAGCATGCTCTTTCTGTATTACTAGAAAGTTTGCCAAGAAATAATGTTAAATGTAAAAAGTAAAGATGCAGAAGTCTATAATGCATGCTATTATATATGTTATATATAGTATATTTGAAAATATGGGAAAGAAACTGGAAGATAAGTAGAACTATCTTTTAATACCTCAAATTTGACCACAAGTTTTTGAAATTAATCTCAGGATTTGATGCCAAATGGCAGAGATCACAACTTTTATTATGTATTAGATAGTTATTTTTCTAATGAAAAGCAGTACAGATTTTACTTCTATCTAAATCTCTTTTATATATTTTCACATCTGGGAAATCCTAATTTACTTTTCAGTTTTCCACCCTTTGACAATTTACTCAATGTTTGAATGGCTTCCAGTTTCTTTCTGTCTTGGCCAGATTCCAAATGGGATCTCAATGAAATAGCTCCTTTCTTGTTTACATATGTATTCTTTCAATATTGCCACTCAGTATTATGTAATGCCAATGTAAATGCATGTTTTTAGATGTTAAAATATGTTGGAAAATAGATTTCCTCAGAAAAACAAGGCTGCTGATAAATTACAGTGAGCAAAAGGGAACAAAAATGACATTAGCCAGAAAAGAATAAGAAAAAGATTAAGTTACTTGTGCCCTAGAGTATGAAGGATTGTGTGTAGGCATTAAAAAACTGAAAAGCCACTAAAAACGAGTTTAATAATATTCCTGTAGGGGAGAACCAAGGGGGATTTAACGCTGCAGGGGATGGGCTGATCGAAACTTTGTTCTGAGCTATGTTGTTGTTATGTGCCATTGAGTCAGACCTGACTCATAGCGACCCCTCCTTAGGTTTCTGACACAGTATCACTATGGAAGTAGATTGCCCAACCTTCCTTCCTAGGAGTGGCTGGTGGGTTTGAACCGCCAACCTTCTGGTTAGCAGTCAAGTGCCTTAGGCACTAGGCCACCAGAGCTCCTAATAATAACAAATAATAAATAATAGTTCTGAACTATAGGGCATTTGATTTTAAATATGCACTCAATGTAGTGTGTAAATGTATCTATTAGGATACAAGATGAAAAATTAGAATTTTTATGTTTTAATTCAATTTGTGGATGCTTTATATGTGTGTAATATAGTTTTTCAGAAGCACATGTTTAATACACATATATATTGAGATATTAGGAAATGGATGCTCAAACTTTCTTTACTGAGGGAGAGGAGTGCATGACCAAAAATGGTTGAAACTAGACCACTGCTTCAAGCTAAGAATTATAGCATCCAGTTTTGCTTCTTTGGTATTCAGGATTATTGGAATGAAAGCAGTGGAGAATTGCACTAAAATGAGCCATGCACTAGACATTTTAGGAAGCCAAGAAGAGATTCGAAGCCAATTAGAAATCAGTTTTTTATTGTAATTTAGTAAACTATGCAATAAATTAGAAAACTGTAATCCACATACAGTAGTTTGGTTTTCTTTTTTTTTCCCCCACTCTCGGCAATGGAATACTATCCTGATGGTGACCTGGGATTTAGGAACTACAGAGAAACGATCAAAGGAACAGGAGCTATAATCTTGAAATTTTAGCCCCAAAGAAAGAACTGTCTTCAATCCCTGGGGAATTACAAAATAAATCTGGCAAGAAACAGAAATATAGTTCTAAGGGTTCTCTTAGAATTTTATCATTTATTCAATGAAAAATAGTTATTGAAAGATTTCTTCTTCCACCATGATGAAGTAACTTATACCAGATTTGTCTTTCCAATGTAAGCAACTGGAAAAGCAGAAAAAAAAAACTATGAAAAATAAAATGTTTTTAGACATTAGCCAACAGGCTTTCAAGGACTTTGGTCACTGAGGGAAAAGAATGAGATGAGCTGTAAAATCACCTGGCCTCTGTCTAAAGCCAATTTCCAGTCCACAGCAAAGAGCGGAAACACAACCAGACAGAGAATAGCAGCTGCAAAGAGATGAAAAGACAGAAACCAACACTGAAGAAAGCTGAAGAGGCTGAAATTTGTGAAACAGAACTCTAAAGAAGAGTTATCAACATATAAAAGAGCCCCAGTAAACTGCAGAGGGGCTCGCTGTTAATATGTGGCTGATTATTAAGCTGCATATGTATAGGAGGATCAACGTATGTATAGGAGGCTCAGCAAAGTAACTACCAGAGCTGTAAACGGAACACACTCACAGCTTGGACTTGTTTGACTGATGAAAACTTAATCGAATACCTGGGGCACTCAGTAAAAGCCCCAGGCAGATCAGATATATCATAATCAAATTCTTGAAAATCAATAATAGAAAATACATAAAATGGAGAAAAGCATATATAGAGTGACATATACATAAGAATGACAGAGACTTCTTGTAAAAAAAAAAAAATACAGGACAAAATAAATGGAATGACATAAAGTGCTGAAAGAAAAAGATTGTCAACCAAGCATTCTATAGCTAGAAAAAAATATTTTTCAAAAATGAAGGAAAAAAAAGATTTTTTTACAGACAACTAAAGCATAGATTATGCCTCAGTCCATTTGTTTGTCATGTATGTAATACCTAAGAAAAGTGCCTTAATTAGATCATGAAGTCCTGTCCTCTGGTTTGAGGATCCAGAAAAAGTGTATGAAAATCAGAGACCACTAAGGGAGAGTAAGATAATAACAACAACAATAACAATTGGAAGAATATGACTGTTATTCATCAGTTTTAGTTATACATCTACTCCTCCCTTATCAACTATCTCCTTATCTGACATTTTTCATTTATGACAATAGTAAAAAATCTACTAAGTATTTCGTACATTAATGACATACATCTGGCAGTAACAAATGCTGAGGTGTGAGATGAGAATAACAGTGGCTCTGAGGTCAAGGCTATGTGTCAACTTGGCTGGGCCATGATTCTCAGTGTTTGGGCAATTACGTAATGATGGAATTTGGCAGCTATGTAATAATGAAATCTGGCAGTTCTGCAATGATATATCATCCTCCATTTTGTGCTCTTAGGTGATCATCTTCCATTCTCACATAATGGCAATTTTTCAGTCTTTGGAACCTAACCATGTCAATAAGTAAGGAGTGGAAGTATACTATACACTACACAAAATACATACATACTTTGGACATGTTATTAGGAAAGACCACTCCTGGAAAAGAATATGCTTTGTAAATTAAAGGGTCAGCAAAAAAGAGGAAGATCCTCAACCAGATGGACTGACACAATGCCTGCAACAATGGGCTCCAATATAGTAATGATTGTGAGGATGGTGCAGGACTGGACAGTGTTTTGTTCTGTTGTACATAGTCGCTGAGAGTGGGCGCTGACTCAATGGCACTTAACAAAGCAACAATAACAACCTAAAAAAATGCTTGTTATCTTGTTATACATAGTGGCATTTAATCCTCATAAAAATCCTATGCGGTTCATTAGAATTGCTCTTCACATTTTCCAGTGAGGAAATTGAGGTTCTGCGGTGTAGTAAATTACTTAGTGTGACTTTTCTACCCATAAGTCTTTGTAAACTCCAAGGTGGAATTTGCCATGAGCAACCGAGGAGCTAAAGTTGTCCACCTGGGGTATTTCTGTTGGGAGTGGCACGAAACAATGTTCTGGGAGGTTCTCGCTCTCCCTCAGGTGCTTAGAATTCTGATTTTATGATTGGTTGGTTTGGCAACTCCGGCGAGCTCAAAAGGAGGCCTCCTAGAGGCAGAACTCTCCCTGACTGCTGGTTGAGGAAGATGTGTTGCTGAAAGAGACATGCACTGTTGGGAAAGAGACGCAAGAGACAGGCATTGCTGAGTGAGTCACTAAGGGACACGCACTGCTGGGAGAGAGACTGTGAGAGACTGTTGTCTGAGAGATGGTGGACTGGGAGAGGACTGAGTGTTTTTCCTGAACTTGAATTGTAGCCTGGTGCTTCCCTAATAAAACCTGTAATCTTTGAGTTCTGTGTGACCACTGCAGCGAATTATTGAACATAGGAGAGAAGTAGTGGGTGTTTTGGGGGGAACGGTTGGTGAAAGGGCTGGAGGGAGGCAGCATGTCTGGCCTTGCAGGAATAGGCCTTGGGTTATTGATAGTGACTCTGTACTCCTCTTGTGGGATTAGAGGAGGTCAGGAGATGTGGCCTTTTTTGCAGGTTCCTAAAGTTGCCCATGATCATGATAGAGTTGAACCCAAATCTATCTGGTTCCAAAGCTTGTGTTCTCAGCCTTTCCACAAGACAGATGCTTTGAAAGCATGGAATGGGACCAGGAGAGTGAAATGAATCAAATGAGAATTTGAATATCCAATAAGATTTGGTGCAGGAAAAACAACCCCAGGTATTTAAGGAACACAGGATTTAAAATTGCATCATGATTGTTGGAAGAGCCAAAGGAACAGGAGCCAAGAGGCTACCACTGGAACTGTTGTATTCTAATCATACAAAGGATCAGAAATCTGGAATCAGGAAGCCATACCTACCTTCTTCCGTTATTTTCACATTGGTCTCTCAGTACCCATGAAGCTGGACACTAAACACAAGAACACTGAACCTGGCTGCCACAGTCACTTCTTGACATATCCGCATAACTTTTTTTCCCAGCAGAGACAGCATCAGAAACATGGCTTCCAACTTACTTCTACCTCCAAATCACTCATGTTGTTGTTGTTAGGTGCCATCAGGTTGTCTCCAACTCATAGCAACACTATGCACAGGAGAACAAAACACTGCCCAGTCCTGTGCCAGCCTCTTGATCCTTGTTATATATGTATATAATCACTCATGAGTATATATAATTGGTAGATCCCACTGAAATTTAGAACCCTAGCTACAACTGGGAAATACAGCTTTTAGATTTCCAGTCTCTGCAACACAGAAAGGCACATATGTTGTTGTGAGGTGCCATTGAGTTGAATCCAACTCCTAGTGACCCTGTGTACAACAGAACAAAACTACCTGGTCTTCACCGTCCTCACAGACATTGCTACGTTTGAGTCCATTGTTGTGGCCACTGTGCCAGTCCATCCTGTTGAGGGTCTTTCTCTTTTTAACTGACCCTCTACTTTACCAAGCATGATATTCTGCAGGAACTGGTCCCTCCAGATAACATGTCTAAAATATATGAGACAAAGTCTTTCCATCCTTGCTTCTAGGGAGCATTCAGGCTGTTCTTCTTCCAAGACAGATTTCTTCATTCTTCTGGAAGTCCATGGTATATTCAATATTCTTCACCAATACCACATTTCAAATACATCAATTCTTCTTTGGTCTTCCTTATTCATTGTCCAGCTTGTGCATGCATATGAGGCAATCAAAAATACCATAGCTGGGTCAGGCACATCTTAGACCTCAGACTAAGATGGAGGTGGAAGTAAGTTGGAAGCCATGTTTCTGATACTGTTTCTGCTGAAAAAACAAGTCATGTGGCTATGTCAAGAAGTGACTGTGGGGGCCAGATCCAGTGTTGTTGTGTCTAGTGTTCAGCTTCATGAGTACTGAGAAGCAAATGTGGAAGTAATGGAAGAAGGTATGGCTTCCTGATCCCAGATTTCTGATCCTTTGCATGATTAGAATACATACATATTTGTCTTTAACACTTTAAAGAGATCTTTTGAAGCAGATTTGCTCAGTGCAGTATGTCATTTCATTTCTTGACTACTGCTTCCATGGGTGCTGATTGTGGACCCAAGAAAAATGAAATCTTTGACAACTTCAATCTTTTCTCCATTTATCATGATGGTACTTATTGGTTCAGTTGTGAGATTTTTGTTTTCTTTTTATTGATGGGTAATCCATACCTGAAGACTGTAGTTTTTCATTTTCATTAGTAAGTGCTTCAAGTCCTCTTCACTTTCAGTAAGCAAGCTTTATGTCATCTGCATATTGCAGGTTAATGAGTCTTCCTCCAGTACTTATGCCATGCTCTTCTTCATTTAGTCCAGCTTCTCAGATTGTTTTTTCAGCATACAGATTGAATAACTATGGTGAAAGAATACAACCCTGATGCATAAATTTCCTGATTTTAAACCATCCCCTTGTTCTGTTCAAACAACTGACTCTTGGTCTATGTAGAGGTTCCACATGAGCATAATTAAATGTTTGAAATTCCCATTATTCACAATATTATCAACAATTTGTTAAGATCCACACAGTTGAATGCATTTGCATAGTTAATAAAACACAGGTAAACAAACATCTTTCTTATATTCTCTGCTTTCAGCTAAGATCCATCCAACATCAGCTTTGAGATCACTTATTCCATGTTCACTTCTGAATCAACCTTGAATTTCTGGTACTTTTGTATTAATGTACTGCTGCAAAAGTTTTTGAATTATTTTTAGCAAAATTTTACTTATGTGTGATGTTAATGATATTCTTGGGTTATTTCCACATCCTGTTGGATCACCTTTCTTTGGAATGGACACAAATATGGATCTTTTCTAATTGGTTCCAAATTTCTTGGCATAGATGAGTGAGAGCTTCCAGTGTTCCATCTGTTTGTTGAAACATCTCAATTGGTATCTGTCAGTAGCTGGAGCCTTCTTTTTCACCATGTCTTCAGTACAGGTTGGACTTCTTTCTTCAATACCATTGGTTCTTTATTGTATGCTGCCTCCTGAAATGGTTGAATGTTGACCAATTCTTTTTGGTACAATGACTCTTGAGTATTCCTTCCATCTTCTTATTTGTTCAATATTTTGTTCCTTAATTGTTCAATATTTTGCCTATAGAATCCTTCAATATTCCAACGACGGCAGTGAGTTTGGTTGGTTTTTTGTTTTGGAATGTGAAAGTTGGAAACAAAGAAGGATCGTTGTTGTTGTTGTTATGTGCCACTGAGTCAGATCCGACTCATAGCGACCCCTCCTTGGGTTTCTGAGGAAGTATCACTATGGAAGTAGATTGCCCCATCTTCCTTCCGAGGAGTGGCTGGTGGGTTTGAACCACCAGCCTTCTGGTTAGCAGTCAAATGCCTTAGGCACTATGCTACCAGAGCACCTAAAGAAGGATCAGTAGTCGGGAAATATGCTCTTGATGATAGAAATGATGCTAGAGATCATATGATAAAATTTTGTAAGACCAACAACTTATTCATTGGAAATACCTTTTTCCAACAACATAAACAGCAACTATACATGTGGACCTCACCTGATGGAATGCACAGGTATCAAATCAACTACATTTGTGGAAAGAGATGGTGGAGAATCTCAGTACATCAATCAGAACAAAGCCAGTTGTCAGCTGTGGAAATGACCATCAATTGCTCATATGCAAGTTTAAGTTGAATGAGAATAAAATTAAAACAAGTCCACAGATGCAAAATATGATATTGAGTACATCCCTCCTGAATTTAGAGACAATCTCAATAATAGATTTGATGCATTGGACATAATGACTGAAGACCAGAAGAGTTGTGGGATGACATGAGAGACATCATACACGAAGAAAGCAAAATATCATTAAGAAGATAGGAAAGAAAGAACAGAATAAAATGGATATCAGAAGAGACTGAAACTTGCTCTTGAATGTAGAATAGCTAAAGCAAAAGGAAGAAATGATGAAGTAAAAGAGCTGAACAGAAGATTACAAAGGGCAACTTGAGAAAACAAAGTAAAGTATGTAATGAAATGGACAAAGAATGGAGATAAGAAAACCAAAAGGGAAAGACATTCTCGGCATTTCTCAAATTGAAAAAGCTGAATTGAAAGGCTTATAAAGAAAATTAAGATAGATGTCAACCCACAATCCTTAGCACAAGTGGCATCAAATTAAGAGAGCCTAATGTGTTCATCTCATAGGGGCCTAATCTTGTCAACAGTACTATGAGACTACAAGCCTCTACTAAACTACAAACTCTCCAAGAATAAGAATCATGTCTGTTTTCTTCTCCTCACCAGAAAGAAAACATTGCCATGGAGTCAATTCTGACTCACAGTAACCCAAAGTAGAACTGCCCCTTTGATTTTTCTGTGTTATTTTCGGAGAAGCAGACTTCCACATTTTCTCCCATGAAACAGCCATTGATTATTTTTGGTTAGCAGCCAAAAGCTTAATTGCTGTGCCACCAAGCAAGACTCCTTTGGTGAATCTCGGAAGGACAGGAGATTCGCAAAGGAGAACATCAGTAATGCCCACTCAGCCTCAGCACTGGGAAGAGGTATAGCCTTCAGACTTGGAATACTGCTATCCTTTAGGGTCATTTTGAATTGGAGTCAACTTGACAGCAATGGATTTGGTTTTAGTTTCTTAAGACTGACTATCCTTCTGATTAGAATCATAGTACTATTGACCCATTTTTCCATAGCGGTGCTTTAGATTGTCTGTCTTTAATTTTGCAAGATCAATTCTTGCTACGTTCAAAGCCTGTCACTTACTGTCAGACACAGTGACTCTGGATTTTCTGTGTATGATCTATTTTTATACATATTACACAAATACATGTATATATATTTTATAGAGTTTAACTTTGAGAGTACCTTATTATTTTTCTTGTTTCCAAATTCATGGAGAGAATTTCACTATAACCACTAAACACTAACTGGATAAATATCAGTATGTTTAACCTGCTTCTTACTGTTGGACATTCATGGCTTTGTTTGTTTCTTTTTTTGGCTGTTCAGTAACATTAAACATATCTTAATAGAAATACCAGATTATTTTCTTAGGTTAACTTTTTAGGAGAGAAATTATTGCTCCAAAGTTATAAACACTTTAGATTTTAAAATGTATTTTTAATTGTCCCCCAAACACAAATAATATTTGAGGAAATGTGGTTTAAATTTATAATTCTTCAATTTCTGGTTAAGTGTGAACATGTTTAAAATATTTTATTGCTATTGGGCTGTGTATGCGCATGTATGTATGTATGTGTGTATGGTTTGCTTATTCATTACCTGTTAGAGTATTAGGCTTCTTCTCATTAACTACTAACTATTCTTACATATTTAAAATATGTTTTGTAAGTTACTTCTTATATACATTATGTTGTTGTTGTTTGTTGCTATGTGCCATTGAGTCGTCACTGACTCATAGCAACCTTATGTACAACAGAACAAAACACTGCCTGGCCCTCTGCCAGCCTCACAATCCCTACTATACTTCAGCCCATCACTGCAGCCACTGTGTCAATCCATCTTGTTGACCCTCCACTCCATCAACTATGACATCCTTCTCCAGAGAATGGTCCCTTCTGACAACATGACCAAACTAGGTGAGACAAAGTCTGTCCATTCTCACTTCCAAGGAACATTCCAGCTGCACTTCCTCCAGGACAGATCTGTAAGTTCTTTTAGCAGTCCACAGCACTTTCAGCAGCATTCTTTGCCAACACTACAACTCAAAAGCATGAACTCTTCTTCAGTCTTCCTTATTCATTGTCCAGCTGCATGCATATGAGGTACTGAAAATACCATGGCTTGGGTTGGGCACACCTTAGTCTTCAAGGAGATATCTTTGCTCTTCAGCACTTGAAAGAGGTCTTTTGCAACAGATTTGTCCAATGCAATATGTCTTTTAATGTCTTGACTGCTGCTTCCATTGGTGTTGATTGTAGAACCAAGTAATATGAAGTCTTTGACAACTTCAATCTTTTCTCCATCTATTGTGATGCTGCTTATTGGTCCAGTTGTGAGGAGTTTTGTTTTCTTTATATTGAAGTGTAATTCATACTGTAGACTGTAGTCTTTAAACTTCATCAGTAAATGCTCCAACTCATCCTCACTTTCAACAGACAAGCTTGTGCCATCTACACATCTCAGGTTGTTACTAAGCCTTCCTCCAGTCCTGATGCCACATTCTTCTTCATATCGTTCAGCTTCTCAGATTATTTGCTCAGCATACAGATTGAATAAGTATAGTGAAAGGATACAACCCGGATGCACTCTCTTCCTGATTTTAAAGCATGTAGTATTGCCTTATTCTGTTCAAATGACAGCCTCCTGGTCTATATACAGGTTCCTCATGAGCACAATTAAGTGTTCTGGAATTCCCATTCTTCTCAATGTTATCCACAATTTGTTATGATCCACAGAATCAAATGCCTTTGCACAGTTAATAAAACACAAGTAAACATCTTTCAAGTATTCTTTGCTTTGAGCCAAAATCCATCTGACATTATCTATGATATCCCTCACTCTATGTCCCCTTCTGAATCCAGCTTGCATTTCTGGAATTTCTCTGTCTATATACTGATGCAACCATTTTTTAATTGTCTTCAGTAAGATTTTACATGCATGTGATATCAGTGATGTTTTCCGATAATTTCCACATTCTGTGGGATCACCTTTCTTCGAAATGGGTAAAAATATGGATCTCTTCCAGTCAGTTGGCCAGATAGCTGTCTTCCAAATCTCTTGGCATAGCTGAGTGTGTGCCTCCAATGCAACATCCATTTGTTGAAACATCTCAATGGGTATTCTGTCAATTCCCGGGGCCTTGTTTTTCACCAATTCTTTTAGTGCAGCTTTGACTTCTTTCTTCAATACCATTGGTTCTTGATCATATGCCACTTCCTGAAGTGGATGATCATCTACTAATTCTTTTTGGTATAGTGACTCTGTGTATTCCTTCCATCTTCTTTTGATGTTTCCTGCATCATTCAACATATTGCCCATAGGATCTTTCAATATTGCAATTCAAGCTTCAATTTTTTCCTCAGTTCTTTCAGCTTGAGAAATGCTGAGTGTGTTCTTCCCTTTTGGTTTTCTAACTCCAAGTCTTTGCACATTTTATTATAGTAATTGACTTTGTCTTCTCGAGCTGCTCTTTTATCAACTCTTTGATCCTGCCAATTCTTCCATTTGCTTTAGCTACTCTCTGTTCAAGGGCAGATTTCAGAATCTCTTCTGACATCCATATTGGTCTTTTCTTCCTTTCCTGTCTTTTAAATGATCTTTTGCTTTCTTCGTGGATGATGCTCTTGATGTCATCCCACAATTCTTCTGGTTTTAGATCATTGATGTTCAATGCATCAAATCTATTCTTTAGATGGTATCTAAATTCAGGAGGGACATAATAAAGGTCATGTTTTAGCTCTCATGGACTTCTTTCAATAGTCTTCAGCTTGAACTTGAACTTCCATATGAGCAGTTGATGGTCTGTTCCACAATCAGCTCCTGGCCTTGTTTTGGCTGAA
>NW_006921687.1:4860111-4860743 GCF_000298275.1 Orycteropus afer afer
AATTTAGTATTAATCTTCTGGATTTTTTTGTGTCAATTTTATATCATTTCTAATTTTTCATTTTGTCATTTTGTTCTTGTATTGTCTTGGAAATTGTTCTAGGGTTTTTCTCTCTGTTTTCCTCAATTTTTTCTCTGTGTTTTCCTTAGTCTGTCTCTCAATTCATTGAAGATACTAAATATAATTATTTTGAATTCCTTACCAGGGAGTTCCAATGCTCTGTCTTCCTCAGGGATGTGTTTTGGGTCTGTGCCCGGTCCCTTGTTTCTCCTGCTTTATCTTTCTTTGTGTGCACTGTGATGCTCTGTTGTCTCTGAAGTATTATGATGTTTTTGTGTTTATATTTAATTGGTCATTGTATGTTGAAGTGACTTGCCCACAGTTTTCATTTTCTTTGTATGTTATCTATGTAAGCAGGGTACTGTGCTGTGCTCCTCTATTCACTAGTTGGCAGCACTTATACACCCACCACCTGTCTCCTTTCTTGTTGGCAGCCTCCTGTATGTCTCTGCCATCCTTGGCAAACAGACCCTATGCTTAGATCATTTAAGGAATTAACTCATGCAATTGTTGGAGGAGGAGCTCTGGTAGCATAGTGCCTAAGGCACTTGACTGCTCACCAGAAGGCTGGC
>NW_006921687.1:4861763-4868953 GCF_000298275.1 Orycteropus afer afer
ATTTGGTGCCAGAAGAGTGGAGTGCTGCTCTTAGAGGTACCTAAAATACTTAAGCAGTTTCGGAATTGAGCAATGTGCAGACGCTGGAAGAGTTTTAAGCTATCTAATAACAAAAGCCAAGATTGCCTTGAAGAAACTTTGTAGAATTATGGATGTCAGAAACAATTCTGGTGAGGGCTCAGAAGGAAGTGAGAGAGCTATGGAGAAAGTCTCTGTAGTTTTAAAGAATATATATGGTGCCAGAAGCAAGATGTTGCTAGAAATGTAGGCATTAAATGTGCTTCTGGTGAGTCTTTAAAAGAAAATGATGAACATGTGATTGGGTAATGGAGGAAAGACGATTTTTTTTATGCAGTGACAAAAAACTTGTCTGAATTAAGTTCAAACGTTTAGTGGAAGATAGAACTTGTAAGTAATGAACTTGGACACCTGGTTGATGAGATTTCTAAGCAAGATCTTAAAGGAGCTGCATGGTTTCTCCTTGCTGCTTACAGTAAAAGGCAAGAAGAAAGAAAAGAGAGGGACTTGAAAATGAACTGTGTAAAATGAAAACAGAACTTAAAGAACAGGAAAATTCTGTTGTACATACTAGGACATGTGTTCTAGAATGTTCACCAAGGATGTGTATACAGAGTCTTTTGTTAAGCAGATTAAGCCTGTGACCGATGGATCTAACCAATACCACAGCAGAAAATACATAAGATTAGACAGAAGGGGACAGAAAAAGAGCAAAAGGAAAGAATGCTGTCTGCCTCTTGGAATTCTATAAGCAAGAAACAGGCCAAAGGAGCTAGCTACATCTCTTGTCCTCCAAGAAAAGAAAAGGACAATCCATGTAGCAGCACGGAGATCAGCAAAACTGTTGGAAGGAGCATTGGAAGCAGAACCTTCTTGGTTTCAAAGGCTGGGGTCATAGTCTCCTGGATCTTAAATGGTGCGGCCACAGCCTCCTAAGTTTTAAAGAGTTGGATCTTCACCAACTTGGTTCTGGAGTATAGGGCTGTTGTTAAGGTGTACCAGGGGGTGGTGCTACTATGCCCAAGGGGCAGAAGAATGGGGCTTGCAACTTCACAGCCTAGGGTATGAAGTTGTTACTCATATGTACTAGGAGAATGGGGCCCCAAAGGTGGTAGATTTGCCATCCCAGTGGGCCTGGAAGGCAGAGCTGAAGCCCCGAGCTCAGGTGCCTCCACACAGAATCCAGAAGTTGTGGCCAGTACCTAGATTCTGGAGGTGAGGTCATTGCCCAAGTGGTCTCAGAGAACAAAGGATTATTTTCAAACCTTGAGAGCTATGTAAATTGTTCTACTGAGTTTTGGACTTGCTTAGTGCCTTTTATCCCTTTTTTCCTTCCAATTTTTCCCATTTGTAGTGGAAATGTTTACCTTGTG
Source organism: Orycteropus afer afer (assembly GCF_000298275.1). Classification (NCBI taxonomy): domain Eukaryota; kingdom Metazoa; phylum Chordata; class Mammalia; order Tubulidentata; family Orycteropodidae; genus Orycteropus; species Orycteropus afer. The sequence continues at coordinate 4,863,155 of NW_006921687.1, forward strand.
CCTGTTCTACCATTACTGCGGAAACAGATAAATTGTAGTCTAGATTTCATAGGTTCACAGATGAAGAGGAATTTTGCTCCAGGGTGCAATACACCTAAATAAAGTCTCACCAATATTTGTTTGAGCAAGTTAGTTTTCTATTCAACAATTCATACACATTTTGTTTCATGACATTGATTGAAACCCCCACAATATAACAGAACTCTTCCCATTTCCTCCCTGTGTTTCTCACTTCCATTTGTCCTTCTTTCCTGTCCTTTTCTGCCTTCTGAGCTTTGTCCCTGCATGAATGCTGCCCTTTGGTCTCCTGTGGTTGGTTGTTCTAAGGAGTGCATACTTCCCTGGTGTTATTGTTCACTTCTAGGCCTGCTATTGTTTGGCTGAAAGTTGATCTAGCTGGATGAGTTCCATTCCAGGCTTGAAGAGTGTCTAAGGACCATAGTCTCAAGGATTCTTCCCGTGTCTATCAGACCAGTAAGCCTGGTCTTCTTTATTATTTTGAGTTTCGTTCCACATTTTTCTCCCACTCTATTCAGGATCTTCTATTGTGGTCCTTTGCAGAGCAGTCAGTAGTGGTGGCCAAGCTTCTTCTGTTCTCAGGGTATTGAAAGCTGAGATTTGAATGTTCCATTAGTTCTTTGGACTAATTGTTTCCATGTGTCTTTCATTTACTTTACTGTTCTTTGCTCTGGATGGGTAGAGACTAATAGCAGCATCTTAGATGGCTGCTTACAACCTTTAAATACCTCAGTCACTACTCATTAAAGTAGGATGTACAGTGAATTACTTGGTATGGTTCTTCTAGCCATGGTCTTTGTGCCTTTCCCCGGACTACTGGGTGGGTCTATGCAAATGTAAGGTAGTTGTGCCCCACCAGGGGACTGGATAGCTTGTTAGTAATGTGAATAAGGCATCATTGTGGGTGTGGGACTGTGCAAATAAGGTGTATAGAACACTAATGTGAGTAATGGTCAGTTTTGGCATTCTGGCTAGGCTTAAAATGAGCTTTCCCAGAGGCGGAAGTAGGGAATCTCACTAACATCAAGAAAGAAGAGCTGGAGGTTGAGTAGAGTGTGTCATTGCATCCGAGATCCCTGTGCTGGGCCTTCTTGGCAGAAAGATGGCAACAGGAGAACCAAGAGACTGGCACAAGACAGACTAGTGAGCTTGTTGGCCCACAGCGTGAGAAAGCTGAGTGCCTTTGGGCAGGAGGCTTGCTGTCAGAGTGGGGTGCATCTATTGGCAGAGCTAAAAGAGCTTTGTAACACTTGTTAGACCAGGGCAGAGGCCAGGCCAAGAGGCCAAAGGCCAAAGAGAGTCTGAGGGCATGGCAGAGGGGAGGCTGTCCTGATGGAAGAATTGTGTCTTGAGTATTCCTGAACCTGAATTATAACCTGTTACTTCCCTAATAAACCTCATAATCATGAGTATTATCTGTGAGTTTTGTGTGGTCTTTGCAACATATTATCAAATCCAGCAGACAAATAGTAAATGCTGTGGGAGGAACAGTTGGTGTCAGAGTTGGTAACAAGGTTGGAAGGTGGCAGCATGTCTGCCTTCATAGGAATAAGCTTTGGGCTCCTGCTGCTGATTCTGTCTCCCCCTTGTGAAGTTAGAGAAGGTCAGAAGATGCTGCCCCCATGTCTTTTTTGCACCTTTGTGAACTTATTATGCCAGTTGATATCGATGTCCCCCAAGACTATGGTGCTGAGCCTCCAGGTCCAGTGACTCATTCCCTCAAGGTGTTGGGTTATGGCTAAGAAATTTTCATAACTGTGCCCCCTTTATGCTTTTATATGTTGGTATATTTGTAGCACATATAAATACATATGTAGAAATATCCTCTGTTAAACCTATATGTATATTTGTGGGTATAGTCCCATTTGTCTTCTACACATGTTCAGCTTGCATGTCTGTCTATGTATCTACTCACAGATGATTGTTAGTACTGCTATTGCAAGATTCTGCATGTAACAGTATTTACCTTTGTTACCTTTAACTCTTGTGCTCCTCCCAGTGTCTTCCTTTGCCTTTGATCATTCCATGCTGACCTCTTCCTTATCATATATTGCTCTTTCCTTCACCCAAGTTAATAGGTGTCTACCCTCTAGCATGGGAGCTCTGGTAGCATAGTGCCTAAGGCACTTGACTTCTAACCAGAAGGCTGGCGGTTCAAACCCACTAGCCACTCCTTGGAAGAAAGATGGGGCAATCTACTTCCGTAGTGATACTGCCTCGGAAACCCAAGGAGGGGTCACTATGAGTCGGGTCGAACTCAATGGTACATAACAACAACAACAACAACCCTCTAGTTAGTGATTAACCATCCCTCCACTCCTACCCCTGGTAACCATCAAAGAATGTTTTTCTTTTTCACCTTATTTGATTTAGATGATTCAGAACATGATATTTTGGACTTGGAGCTGATTAAAACCTTTTGGGATGAAATGATGGGTGAATGTGCTTTGCATGTGGAAAAGACATGAATTTTCGAGGGCCAAAGGGTAGAGTGTTCTGGATTGACTGTGTCCTCCTAAAACATGTGTTGTAAATCCTAACCTCTATGCCCGTGGTTATAATCTCACTTGGGAATGGGTTGTCTTTGTTATGTTAATGAGGCAGGATTAGTATAGGGTATATTTTGAGTTAATTTCTTTTGAGATATAAAAGAGATTAAACAAGCATGCTAAAGCAGCAGAGATGGCAGAAGACTGATGCCAAGCTACATGGAGATCTCCAAGGAACCAGGAAGCAGGAGCTGAAGAGACAAGGCCCTTCTTCCAGAGCTGACAGAAAGAAAGTCTTCACTCTGAGTCAGCACTCTGAATTCAGACTTGTAGCTTAGTAAAGTGCGAGAATAAACTGTGGTATTTCTGTCACAGCAGTACTAGACAAGTAAGACATAACTGTAAAGGGAGATTGAAAGAGAAGACTTGTTTGAATTCTACCCTGGATCTCTCTAACTCTACACTTCTATTGCTACCCTTCCACCAGAGGTGTCCCTCCCTTTTCATATTCTTAGCAATGTTTCTCTCTCAATCTCCATCCTAATCTGTAGATTCCCCCACAATTAACTTGGAGTCAGTCCCTCTCTCCGTGCCAAGGAGCAGGGGCTGGAAAACCAGATCTGGAAAAGGAAGTTGGTGAAGAACAGAACCACTCAGAGACATATCACTTTATTGTTTTTAAATAAAACAATTTCATCTCCATGAGACAGGACCTTTGTTTGGTTTATAAATGTGTCCTAAGCTCTTAGAACAATGCCTGACTCATCAAATACTTTTCATAAATATTTGTTAAATGAACAAATGAAAGAGCAAACTTCTGAGTCCTTAATCCAATAGAAGAGTAGGAAATTGCTTCTCTGTCATCATTGAGCTTTTCCTCTTTTTAGTGTTGCACCAGAATTTCATCATTATACATGATGCCTAGAAAAAATAACCTCTCATCTCCAATATATTACGGTTATTCTACTATCTTTGTTTTCTGAGGTCCCAGATGACAGTTGGGTTGCTTTCTCCCCCAAACTGAGACAACAGCCCACGTTCTCTTGCCCAGGTTATGCTCTCTCTTTAGGGAGAATACTAGGTTTATCTCTTCTACTTCTCCAAACTTCTCTGCTTATTTCCTCAAGCTTTATTCTTATTCTAGATATTCAACTGTTAGAAATAAATGTCACCAAAAACTGAAAGCTTACTCTGCATTCCTCTCTGACTTACACCTTCCGCAAGACACTGACGCACAGAACTTGCTACTCCCTTGAATGGATAGGATGGAAGGGGAAAACTAAGGTTTTTTGCTTTAAAAAAAAAAAAATGCTTAAATATCTCCAAATATTATTTAGCCATATGGGTAAGGAGCTAGGTTAAGTCCCTTACTAATTGCATATAGTTAAGGCAATTCTGAGAAGTTCTAGTAGCATAGTGCCTAAGGCACTTGACTGCTAACCAGAAGGATGGCGGTTCAAACCTACCAGCCACTCTTCGGAAGGAAGGTTGGGCAATCTATTTCCATAGTGATACCACCTCGGAAACCCAGGGAGGGGTCACTATGAGTTAGGTCTGACTTGACAGCACATAACAACAACAACAAGGCAATTCTGAGACCTCAATAACCAGTGATCATTCCACAGACTGACAGCAACTTAACATTTGCAGGTGTTCTTCTCTAAATTCTAATACTGAAAAGAAACATAGTAACAGGTTTTCCTCCCCATTTTCTAATACCCTTCTACTAGCAACAGCTTAAAAGAAACTAATTTCTTCTATAAAATATTTTCTATGTTAAAATGACCACCAGCTCAAAAAACTTTAGAGCTACTTCAATAAATAAACATGGACTACCTCTCAAGACAGCTGTTTACATAAATGTATATTTTTAATAGAATTTGATGGTCTTTCCTCTTTTATACAGAGGATGAGAATTACTGATACCACATTTTAATCCATCATAGGCACATAATTAATCTCTCTATAAAACCTCCCTACAAGAACTTCTGGAAGAAAATATTCTCCAATGAAAGGGGACCAACTGCCTTGAAGGTGAGGATGGGCAAGGGTTTGAGGATTCTTAGGACCTGGGGTATAGGTTTCAAGAATAATAGCAACAGTAAGCTATGAAAGAGAAGGCAATGATGCTGCAGATTGATTTATTAATTTTCAACAAAGACAGCAAAGACTTGAAACCAGCCTTTAAAAATTAATCTTTTTTAAGGATGTGGAAAAACCAATCACTGACTTTATATGGAAAGGAAAGAGATCTCAGATAAGTGAAGCACTATTGAAGAATAAGAGCAAAGTAGAAGGTCTCACACTCCTGAATATGAAAACCTACTATACAGCCACAATAGTCAAAACAGCCTGGTATTGGTACAATGACAGACACATAGACCAGTGGAACAGAATGGAGAACCCAGAAATAGATACATCAACCAACAGTCAGCTGATTTTTGACAAAGGGCTGAAACCCATTAAATGGGGAAGAGATGGTCTCTTCTAACAAATGGTGCTGGCAAAACTGGATATCCATCTGCAGAAAAATGAAACAAGATCTGTACCTCACAGCATACATAAAAACTAACTCCAGACGGATCAAAGACTTCAATGTGAAACCTAAAACTATAAAATTCCTCCAGGAAAAAATAGGGGCAAATTTAGGGGTCCTAATTTATGGCATTAATAGACTATCAAGCATAATCCAAAATGCACAAACAGCAGAAAAGAAACTAGAAATGCGACCTTCTAAAAATTAAATTTTTATGTGCTTCAAAAGACTTCTCCAAAGAGTAAAAAGAGAACCTACAGATTGGGAAAAAATATTCAGCAACCACATATCTGACAAGGGACTTATCTCTAAAATTTATAGGAAACTCCAACACCTCAACAACAAAAAGACAACCAATCCAGTTTAAAAATGGGCAGAAGACATGAATAGACACTTCACCAAAGAGGATATTCAGGGGGCCAACAAACACATGAAGAAATGTTCACATCATTAGCCATTGCTGTTGTTAGGTGCCGTCTAGTTGTTTCTGACTCTTAGTGACCCCATGCACAGCAGAACGAAACACGCCAACTCCATGATCCTTACTATACTTGAGACCATTGTCACAGGCCACCGTGTCAATCCATCTCATTGAAGGCCTTCCCCTCTTTCATCGACCCTCCACCTTACCAAGCATGACATCTTTCTCCAGGGAATGGTCCCTTCCGACAACATGACCAAAGTAGGTGAGACAAAGTCTGGCCATTCTTGCTTTCAAGGAGCATTTTGGGTGCACTTCCTCCTGGACAGATCTAT
>NW_006921687.1:4870198-4877044 GCF_000298275.1 Orycteropus afer afer
TGGCAACAACCTAGATGCCCATCAACAGAAGAATGGATAACCAAACTATGATACCTACACAAAATGGAATACTATGCAACACTTAAAAAAATAATGTAGAATCTACAAAACAATGCATAACATGGATGAACTTGGAGGATATTATGCTGAGTGAAATAAATCAATCACAGAAGGACAAATATTGTATTAGTTCATTATTGTAAAAAGTCAAGGAAAGGTTTACATATGGAAGGGAACTTTCTTTGTTAGTTACTAGGGATGGGAAGGGAGGAGAGAGGAGGAAACACTGCAAATATATAAATTAAAAGAAAAATTAAAAATAAGTAAAAAAAATACTATTAATCTTTACTTTTTCTGTGCCTTTGGAATGCTATTATATTTGTAACAGTTTACATTTTGAAAACCAAACCATATAAAACAGGGATCTTTTCAAACTATGTGTATGTGACATTTTGTTGCAGGAAAGGATAACTGAAAAATAAGATGTATCCTTAATTCAAGGTCAGCTAACAACCTCAAGCTGTCAAAGTTGAGATCAACTATTTTTTCTTAAATATGCTTTTAAGGTTTGTTGATTCACTCTTAAGCCAATAAAAACAACAAGAATCACCTTGAATCCCTTTTCTTAACGCAAGCTCAAATTACAAGTCCACTCACTTGAAATTTTAGCCTTGCATGTAATACTGGAAGTTTAAAAGTTCCACTTTCTATTTCTGCTGAATGTCCTTTGGTTAAAGCCTCAGTTTTCCCATTACATTAGGACAAATTTTAGAAGTAAAATAATTGATGTTAATTTCATTTCCAAAATTGTTGCTGTCAGTAAGTCACTGTTAAGTTCATGATGCTACCTTCTATTCCAAACTGTGCTTTCTCTTAGTGGCATACAAATAACTGAAGAAGAGACAAAACAGGACTTAAGTTAAATCTATCTTAAAGACCATATGATAATTTCTTATCTCAAATAGAGGTTTTCTACTTTGCATCAACCACATAAGATCTTCTCTATTAAGTATAGGTCATCAACTAATGCTGACACACTGTACATATTTTGTAAGGATAAGGACAATTTCCTGAAGTGACTAAGTAATTAAACCACAATATGAAGTCATAATTTCTGGTATAAAATTACTGACACACCTTTAAAAGCCACAAATAGTTACCAGAAACCTAGTATGAAAGACTTCCCTGTTCAATCTTCCTATGTTAGGTACTATATAGAAAGTGCCACCTGCTGTGTGTTTAGGAGAATTTCCTGCTACACATACTAAAACCTGTTGCTCATCCAAGTGGTATGACATCACACTACATATCCACGTTACTATGGCAAATTTATGGTATCTTGAATAACAACATGAGAATTAAGAACACACGCTGATTATTTCCTTCAATTTGGCATTATGTTGAATGAGTATCTAAAAATCCTAATGAAGTAACTATTTGTTAATGAGAAATTCAACTCAACTCACTGATAAATACAAATAAATTTTTAAAATAATAGTTCATTTCGTGAAATAGCTTTATAATGTTCAGAAATGGAGAAGTCCTACAGGAAAGTGTGGCCCAGATCCCTGCTTTAGGACCAAGGCATTCAATCTCCCACCTGCTAGGATTGTTGGTTGCTGGTGGCTCATAGCTGAGTCTTTCTCCAGCTGACGGCTCATGGCTTTCTGCCAAAAGCCTTGTCCAAGGTTTTGCCTCCTACATGGGCATCCCAAATCTAATGAGTTTTCAAGAAAGGAGTACAAAGGCCCTGCCCTCTTGCTTCAGTTCAGGGTGATTCTGAAAGGAAATCCAACTGCAGAGCCTCCTATGGGATTATCTGAGACTTCTATTGTAAATTGTTCACAGTTCAAATTCTCCCTCTGCCCCACCCTGCTTCCATTATTCCATTACAAGTGTTGTTCCCAAGAGAACACCCCAATAATTCTGCCCACAATCTCAAACTCAGAATCTGTTTTCTCGGGAACTCAACTTAATATAGTTGATATTGAAAGTGGTCCTAGTAATCAGACTCTAAAATGGGATTTTGGAGTTTGGATCCCCTGCCACTCAGCTGCTAGTTAGAGTTGCATCTCTGGAGAATGAAAGTACTGATAGCACCTGGGATGCTACGCTGGGGTATTGTGATTATCAAAGCTTTCACTGGTGGTGAACATTGAGGAGATTCCAATGGAAAGGAATACCCTGGCTGGTGCAACAGGTATTTGAGATGCCCAGGGCAAGTAGTAATATTAAGAAATATGAAGTATAATGGCTGTGGCTCAGTGCTATTGATGCACTGGAGAAAGACAACAAAAATAAAAGGCTGATGGTGAGTAATCACCAATAGAAAATGAAGTGTGGAAACCAGAAGGCCTCGTTGGCAGCACACAAAGAGATGCTCATCTCCTATAACTGAAGGGCAGAAAAAAATTGAAAATCAAGCCAAGAATTAATAATAAGCTCCAGTTCAAAGTTCCAGAGAAGGATGAATTCTCAATTCCAGCATATCTGCTTTGCCAAAATCAGGCCCCTGACTGGGACCCTAGTACTTAGGATGGAGACCTCTGGTTTGATGAACCAGAGAACCTTGAAACTTTAGATCCCCTGAACCATCTGTGTGCAGAACTGGCCTACTACTCCCTGCAGAAGCATTGCTTGATGTTAGCATATAGGCCTCTGCATTACAATAATACACATGTCCCTCCTTCTCAAGAACACTGCCACCTCTCTTTCTGACCACCAGAACAGAAACTAAAGTTGAGTTATACCATATTCCAGTTGGAGGAATGCTATATCTGATATAAAGGAGAAAAGACACTATACGTAAATAACCTACAGGACCTGGCCGACTTCTACCAGCTGGAGCCAAGAGAATATGTATGGGACCGAATTGAGAGGATACTAGATCAAGAAGGCCAAAACAAAAAGTTTGAAACAGAAGGGTTTATGGATAATGGAATCACACTTCTGTGATACAGGATTAATACTCTGGTAAGGATCCCAGGAAATGATGCTAAGATGCTGCTAGGATGGCTCTTGGAAATTTAGAAATATTATGGCTCATACCAGACAAAGTAAAAATGTCAGAATTGCCATTGCAGATACTGGAGAAAGAAATGAAAAGCCTCAGAGAAGTGAGTATGCTAGCGTGAATATACTATGTAAAACTAGAAGACTAACCATCCACTATGGGCCAGGAGGATGCATCATTTTCTAAAGCCAGAGAAATGTGCAGTTGAGAAGGAGTCTGGCATTGCTGAGAAACTCAGTGGTGTCTGTCTTGTGCAAACCAAAGCTAATATTAGGAGATGCTAGTACAAGATTTTCTGAAACAAATGAATGTGATAAAATCCTGAAATGATAAAGATCAGGTGGTGGCTTTAACCATCAGAAGCAAGGTAATAGTAGCAAGAACAGGGAGAGCCCTCTGCCAAAAGCCTTGTCCAAGGTTTTGCTTTGTCTGACCCTTAGAATACGATGGAGATGGTTAGTAGAACATGGAGTTCTTGCAAAAAAGCTAAATGAGCAACCACCTCAATTTGGAAACAAAAAAAAAAGAAAGAAAAATCTGGGGTGGATGATCCATAGTCTTAAAGCAACCATTCTAACAAAACAGTCATGATCCCTTGCCCAATTTCCAGACCTGAGCTAGTTCTCCATCATGGTAACCCACTGACTTGAGAAGAGTTCAAGGAAGAATCAGGCAACACTATAGCAAGGATATACAACACGATTCCCCAAAGATACCTATAATTGAGATACCAGATAAATGTATAATTGGAATGGACATTAAAGAAAAAAAACTGGTGGCAATATACACAACCAAACATAAATCCATTCACATTTTCTATATGTGCAGTTTGATGGCACTGGTTACCTACTTCACAATGTGACACTCTTCTATCTCTACCATATTGATAGAGCACCACCAATTTAGACTCTGCCTTTTAAAGTTTCAAATGTGCTTTAGAGATTAACTATTGTCAGTTTGAACTCATATAGATAATTCTTCATAAAAGTGCAATGCTCAAGGCAAATATGCTTTATTAATTGAGACTCGACAGCACATAACAACAACAAAAAAAAAAAACTGTAGTTTTTTAAGGAGCTCTGGTGGTGTAGTGATCAAGGTATTTGGTTGTTAACAAAAGGTTGGTGGTTTAAACTCACCAGCTGCTCTGCAGAAGACAGATGAGACGGCCTACTTCCATAAAGATTTACAACCTAGGAAACCCAACGGGAGTCACAATGAGTCAGAATCATCTAGATGGCAGTGAGTGAGGGAGAAACTGTAGTTTAACTATTGTTCATGGGATAGTTTTGGTTCAAATTATTTCCAGGCAGTAGATCCATGTGGCCCCTAGTCTCAATGGATCTAGTAAGTCTGGTTTCCATATGAATTTGAAGTTCTATCCCTGGTTTTTCTCCTATTTGTCAGAATCTGTCTATTTGGTTCTTGACCAAAATGTTCGGTGATAGTAGCTGGGCATCATTCTTTTCTTCTGGTCTCATGGTTCATGGAAGCGTTTAAACCTGAAGTCCATTTCCTTCTCTGATTCCTGGGTCTCCTTCCTGTGCTGTTCCAGATGAAGAGAGACCAACTGTTGTATCTTGGGTGGCCATTCACAAGGTTTTAAGACACCAGCTGTTACTCATCAAACTAGGAGGTAGAGCAAAAGCTCTAAAAAAAGTTAGGCCAATCGACTGGACAGACTCATGAAGCCATGACATTAAAGCTTCCAACCAAGAAAACTAACTTAGTTGTACCTAAGTATTATCAACAGACACAGCACTTTTTTTTTTTTTTTTTACTGTTGTTGTAATTGTAATATTATATAAAACACTTTATTTACCATTTCACTCTTTTATTCCCCTGGTGTACAGCTTAGTGATAACAGCTCCATTAGTCTAGTTGTGTGACCCTTGCCCTTGTTGTTGTTAGGTTCCATTCAGTTGGTTGCAACTCATAGTGACTTCATATAAAACAAAACAAAACACTGCCCATCCTGCACCATCCTCATAATTGTTTTCATGTTGGAGTCCTTCTCCAGGTACTACTCCATCCTGATAAAATGTCCAAAGTGCATGAGATAAAGTCTTTCTATCATCACTTCTAGGTAGCATTCTGGCTGTACTTCTTCCATAACAGATTTGTTTGTTCTTCTTGCAGCCCATGGTATATTCCTCACCAATACTATAATTCAAATGCATCAATTCTTTAGTCTTCCTTATTCATCATCCAGATTTTGCATGCATATGTGGCAACTGAAGATACCATGGCTAGGCACACTTTAGTCCTCAAAGGGACATTTTTGCTTTTCAGCTCTTCAAGAGGTCTTCTGTAGCAGATGTGCCCAGTACAATACGTCATTAGTTTTCTTGACTGCTGCTTCCATGGGCATTTTTTGTGGACCCAATTAAATGAAATCCTTGACAACTTCAATATTTCCTCCATTTATCATGATGTTCCTTATTGGTCCAGCTATGAGGATTTTTGTTTTCTTTATGGCGAGGGGTAATCCATCCTGAAGGTCTTTGATCATCATCAATAACTGGCTCAAATCTTCTTCACTTTCAGCAAGCAGGATTGTCATCTGTGTATCACAGGTTGTTATTTAGTCTTCTTCCAATCTTGATGCTGCATATTTCTGCATCTAGTCCAAATTCTTGGATTATTTGCTTAACATACAGTTTAAGTAAGTATGGCGAAAGGAAAGAACCCTGATGCACACTTTCCTGATTTTAAAACACACAGTATCCCCTTGTTCTGTTCAAATGACTGCCTCTTGGTCTATGTAGAAGTTCCTCATGAGCACAATTAAGTGTTCTGGAATTTCCATTTTTTGCAAATGTTATCCATAATTTGTTATCATCCACACAGTTGAATGCCTTTGGATAGTCAATAAAACAAAAAGGTAAACATCTTTTGGGTATTCTCTGCTTTCAACCAATATCCATCTAGCATCAGCAAAGATATCCCTCATTCCACGTCCTCTTTTGAATCCAGCATGGATTTCTGGCAGTTTTCTGTCAATGTACTACTGCAACTATTTTTTGAGTTATCTTCACCAAAATGTTACTTGCATATGATATTTTTCAATAATTTCCACATTGTGTTGGATCACCTTTCTTTGAAATAGGCACAAATATGGATCCTTTATAGTTAGTAGACCTGTTAGCTGTCTTCCAAATTTCTTGGCATTGACAAGTGAGTGCTTCCAGTGTTGCATTCATTTGTCGAAACATATCAATTGGTAGTGTGTCAATTCCTGGAACCTTGTTTTTCACTAATGTCTTCACTGCTGCTTGGACTTCTTCTTTCAGTACCATTGGTTCTTGATCATATGCTATCTCTGGAAATGGTTGAATGTCAACCAATTCTTTTTGCTACAGTGACTGTATTGCTTCCATCTTCTTTTGATGCTTCCTCCATTGTTCAATATTTTGTCCATAGAATCCAACAATATTTCAATTCAAGGCTTGAATTTTTCTTCAGCTCTTGCAGCTTGAGAAATTCCAAGAATGTTTTTCCCTTTGGTTTCTAATTTCAAGTCTTTGCACATTCCACTATAATACTTTACTTTGTCTTCTTAAGTTGCCCTTTGAAATCTTCTATTCAGTTCTTTTACTTCATCATTTCTTTCTTTCACTTTAGCTACTCTATGTTAAAAAGCAATTTCAAAGTCTCTTCTGACCTCCGTTTTGGTCTTTTCTTTCTTCCTTGGCTTTCTAATGACCTTTTGCTTTCTTCATCTTAATATCCTTGATGTCATTCCACAACTACTTTTGTCTTCAGTCATTCGTGTTCAATACATCAAATATATTCTATTCTTTTTTGGTTTGGTATGTTTTTTTTTTTTTTTT
>NW_006921687.1:4882934-4888533 GCF_000298275.1 Orycteropus afer afer
GGAAGAAGGACCTGGCAATATACTTCTAAAACAATTTGGCAAGTGAAAAGTGTATGAATAGCAGATTAACATTGTCTGATACAGTGCTGGAAGATGAGCCTGTCAGGTGGGAAGGCAGTCAAAATAAGGCTACGGAACAGCTGCTTCCTCAAAGTAGAGTTTCCCTTAATGATACAGACAGAATAAACCTTTTGGGACCTTCATTTGTTGATGTGGCATGACTCAAAATGAGAAGAAAGTGCTGCAAGCATCCATTAATAATTAGAACATGGAATGTACAAAGTATAAATCCAAGAAAATTAGAAGTTGCCAAAAATGAAATAGAATGCTCTGATTGATATCCTAGGCTGATATAATAGCTGAGATGGACTGGTTTTGGTTATGTTGAATCTCATAATCATATGGTCTACCATGCTGGGAACGACAAATTGAAAAGGAATGGCATCACATGTATTATCAAAAAGAACATTTCAAGATCCATCCTGAATTACAACATTGTCAGTGATATTGATAATACCTATACACTTACAAGAAATACTGGTTAATATGACTATCCAAATTCACAATTACTCTTGTTGTTGTTGTTATGTGCCATCAAGTCGGCCCCAACTCATAGCGACCCCTCCTTGGATTTCTGAGGCAGTGTCACTACAGAAGTAAGATTGTCCAACCTTCCTTCCAAGGAGTGGCTGGTGGGTTTGAACTGCCAGCCTTCTGGTTAGCAGTCAAGTGCCTTAGGCACTATGCTACCAGAGCTCCTATAATTACTCTTAGTCAATGCTAATTTTCCCATCATCGTAGACAAAAATTCACTACTTCTCAGAGAAATTCACTACTTCTCAGAGTACTTCTCTCCCTCCCACCTTCCACTCCTGGTAATCACTGTTACCACTGATGTCTATAAAATCACCTATTCTTGTCATTTTCTATTAAGTGTTTGTGATTGACTTATTTCACTTAGCATGTCTTCAAGGCTCATCCATGTTATAATAAGTAACAGATCAGGATTTCATTTTTCTTTAAGGCTGAGTGTATTCCAGTAGAACTGACATATGTTGTTGTTAACAGATTCCTTGTCCTATGATTCCTTATCCTGCAGGGTAAGAATTATCACAGTGAGGGAAGGTCAAGTGAAAGCCTGTGAAACTGTCCCTCTTATCCCCTCCCTATCTCCACTGAGAGAGTAAACACAAAACAATACCACACCAATTGGGACAAAGCCAGGACTAAGGTGAGAAAAGAGAAGAGAAGTGACTATGCTTATAATAATTTTATTGAGAGCAATCCCTTTCTAGTTTGCCTGATATCCCAATATGGTTCAGTATTTGTTGAAACAAATAATATAATCAGATATTAATCTGTTTCACTGTTAACACTTATTCTTCTATAAGTACTTTGCAATTTCTTTAAAGTGAATTTGAAAATTATTTTCTAAACTACCAATTAATTTTTCCCCTTTTATGTAAATAATGTGTTGGTGGAAATTCTCTGAGATGAAGACATGGAAAGACAAAAGACCCAAACAAACAACAACAAAAAAAATCAAAACTTATTGCTGTCAAGTCATTTCTGACTCATAGCGACCCCTCCTCGGGTTTCTGAGGCAGTATCTCTATGGAAGTAGATTGCCCAATCTTCCTTCCAAGGAGTGGGTGGTGGACTTGAACCACCAGCCTTCTGGTTAGCAGTCAAATGCCTTAGGCACTACACCACCAGAGCTCCTACAATACCATCTTCAATCATTATCAGTGAGGGAGGAGGACAGTGTCATATCTGTTTGTCCCATAACAACATCATCACCTTATAACAGTAATGAGTAAGCATTATCATGGTCATCATCACCATCATCATCATCATCATAGCTATCATTTGTTGAGCACCTACTGTGGACTATATTTAATGCATCATATATATTTCATATTTAATCTGGACAACAATCCTAAAGTTAAAAAACAGAGATAATTAATTCCCCTATTTTATCAATGAGAAAACTGAAGCTTCAAGCACATATAGCTAGTAAAACAGATCAGAATCCCACCTAATTGGTTTAAACTCTGTGTTATACTTCAGAATGCATTAGTGAAAATGTTTCAATAGCATCTTGTGAGCTTTCTCTTTCAAGTTTTCCAAAGCTTTGTGCTTTTAGGCAAGGGTTGAGACAAGGTCTAATTTATCCATGAAATCATACAGGTATTCACTTATTCAGGTAATAGGAATCTTCTCCATGCCACTCCTTGTTGTTGTTGTTATTTGCCGTCGAGTCGGCCCCAACTCACAGCGACCCCTCCTTGGGTTTCCGAGGCAGTATCACTAGGCAAGTAGGATTGCCCAACCTTCCTTCCAAGGAGTGGCTGGTGGGTTTGAAGCACCAGCCTTCTGGTTAGCAGTCAAGTGCCTTAGGCACTATTGCTAAATCATAATCCAGTATAACCAAACCAAACTCACTATCATCAAGTCATTTCTGATTCACAGCGACCCCTCCTTGGGTTTCTGAGGTGGTATCGCTACAGAAGTAGATTGCCCAGTCTTCCTTCGAGGAGTGGCTAGTGGGTTTGAACCGTCAGCCTTCTGATTAGCAGTCAAATACCTTAGGTACTTTGGCACCATAGTGACCTTCTTTAAGTCTCATACTCCTATTCAGTTAAAAATTCTTGAGCATGGCCCCACATATATTTATTTATAAACTTATAAATAATGTATTGCCAAAGCAATACATATTTATGAGACACAAAAAATTTAAAATAACATAAAGATTAAATAATGTTTTAGTAATCTTTTAATTGTGATAGCATTATACTATAAATAACCTACTGCTATCAAGTCAATTCCAATTCATAGTGATCCTACAGGACAGAGTAGAACTACCTGGTAGGGTTTCCAATGCTGTCAGTCGTTACCAAAGCAGACTGCCTCATCTTTCTCCCATGGAATGGCTGGTGGGTCCAAACCACTGACCTTTTGATTAGCAGTCAAAAGCTTTAACCATTATACCTCCAGAGCTCCTTAGACTATAAACAGGTAATAATTTCTCAAGCCATGATATAAACTGAGGATGAGGTTGATTACTAAAAATGGTAGATGTAAATCCATATTTTAGAGACTTCTATATAATTTCAACTTTTTTGTCCACATGTTTTACTGACTGGACTAAACTAATTTTTTTCCCCACAATGTATACTAGATATGTCAGATCTACTGTTTCCTTGTTCATCAAGGCTTGCATTATTAGATTATTTTATATTTTCAGTTTCTTTGCAGAAATTTTTTAAAACCATTTTTCTGTTTTGGGAAGGTTTGCGTTGATGAAAACAAGTAGTATGTAATCTACTTACCTGGGTATCCACAAACTTTAACAAACTAACAGTAAACAAAAGAGCAAGGACATTATTTATTACCCCTCAGGTCACATGATGTATGTGGCTGTCTGACAGATGAACCAAGTGAGGAAGCCAATGTCAATCTATATATTAAGTGTGTGTGAAATAGTTTCTCTGAATGTTCTATTTTTGTTGTTACATGCTGTCAAGTCAGCTCTGACACACAGAGCCCCTATGTACAGCAGAATGAAACATTGCCTCATCCTGCACCATCCTCACAATCATTGCTATATTTGAACTCATTGTTATATAGATATATTCAAATCCAAATCCACATCCACAGCCGAGTCCAAATCCCCATCTACTGCCACCAAGTTGACTCATAGCAACCCCATTGGGTTTCCAAGGTTATAAATCTTTGCAGAAGATTTTTCTTTCTGCGGAGCAGCTGGTGGGTTTGAAGCACTGACCTTTTGGTTATCAGCCCAATGCCTTAACCACAACACCATCAGTGCTGTGGTTAATTAATATATAATTAATTTTAACATTCCTTCTTATATACCTGTGGATTGTGTTGTACCACAGAGTGTACAATGACTAGAGTAGAAATCAAATATGGAAGCAAATAATTATAATGAAATTCAGGAACCACTTTCATAAAAATATGAAGGAAGTTACAAAAATGGCAAGGAGGCCACATGTTCTGACCTCCTCTAATCCCACGAGAGGAAGACAGGATTACCAGCAGTAACCCAAGGCCTATTACTGCAAGGCCAGACATGCTGCCTCCCTCCAGCCCTTTCACCAACCGTTCCTCCCAAAGCACCCACCACCTCTCTCCTGGGTTCGATAATTCACTGCAGTGGCCACACAGAACTCACAGATTATGGGGTTTATTAGGGAAGCACCAGGCTACAACTCAAGTTCAGGAAGAACGCTCAGTCTCTCTCCCAGCCCAATGTCCCTCAGCCAACAGTCTCTCACAGTCTCTTTCCCAGCAGTGCTGGTCCCTCGGTGTCTCACTCAGCAATGCATGTCCCTTTCCCAGCAGCACGTGTCTCTTTCAGGGGCACATGTCTCTTTCGGCAGCACTTCTTCCTCCACCAGCAGTCAGAGAGAAAGTTCTGCCTCCAGAAGGCCTCCTTTTGAGCCCGGAAGGGTGGTCAAACTACCCAATCACAGCATCAGAACTCTAAGCACGTGAGAGAGAGTGGGAACCTCCCAGAACATCGTATTGTGCCACGCCCAACAGAAATAACCCAGGTGGGCGACTTTAAAACCAGGATCTCCTCAGTTGCTAATAGCAATTCCCACCTTGGAGTTTACAAAGACTTATGGGTAGAAAAGCCACACTAAGTAATTTACTACACCGCAGAAGTGCTGTGGATTGTGAAAGCTAGGACAAGATCACATTTGAGTTGAGTCTTGAAGTATGACTATGATTTTGTCAGATGGAAAAATGAGGAAGAATGACTTCCTCAAGAAAAGAGACCAGAATGTTCAAAAGAATGGAGTTGTGAAAGCACGAAGCTTTTTAGGGAACAGTGAATGAGTACATGAACCATATCCCTACTTAGTTTCAGATATAAAATAATGAGCTATTTAACTGTCTGCGTTCCTTCAGAGAGCTTTTAATGATGAGAAAAACTAGACACAATTGGGAAAGTAATTTTGTGGGAAAATATATTAAAGATCTTTACCTGTGCTGTCCAATATGGTATCCACATACAACTATCAAACACTTGTAATGTGGCTAGGCTGAATTGATGTGTGCTCTTAAGGGTAAAATACCAAGATTGAAAGACATGGTGTGAAAAGAAGAATAAATTTTATTAATATTGATTGCACATTTAAATGTAATAAAAACAAAACAAAACCCATTGCCATGAAGCCAATTATAACCCAGAGCAACCCTATAGGACAGAGTAGAATTTCCCCATAGGGTTTCCAAGGCTGTAAATCTTTACTGAAGCAGACTGCCCTAGACTGCTACACCTTTCCTCTGCAGAGGGGCTAGTGGGTTCCAACTTGCCACCCTTTGGATTAGTAGCTGAGTGCTCAACCACTGCCCTACTAGGGCTCCTTGCAATGATAATATTCTATATTAATTTAAATAAAATTATTATTGAATTAATTCTACCTGCTTCTTTTTACCATTTAAAACAAAACTACTAGAATACTTCCATTGGACAGTACTGCTCTACAATACACAAATTATTTACCAGGTTATGAAATAGAATGGGGAGGATGGCAGGGAAGGAATTAATATTTATAGAGCTCCC
>NW_006921687.1:4889113-4921632 GCF_000298275.1 Orycteropus afer afer
AAGTAGATTGCCCAGCCTTCCTTCCCAGGTGTGGCTGATGGGTTTGAGCCGCATTGGGCTTAACGCAGCCTAGTCAATTTTTTTTCTCGATATAAGTGGGACAAGACTGCCACCTCCTGGGAAAGTTCATGAATACTCGGGACTAAGGAGCACTGGAAGGAGCCCTGGTGGTGCAGTGGTTAAGTGCCCGGTGCTAACCGCAAGGTCGGCGGTTCCAAACCACTGAAAGATGTGGTAATGTGGCAGTTCGCTTCCATACAGAGCTTTAGAAACCCTATAGCGGCAGTTCTAATGTTTTATAGGGCCACTATGAGTAGGAATCGACTGAACTCCAATGGGTTTTTGGAGATGCACCCATCCATTATTCATTTGGGGAATTAGTACTACAAAATTGTTTGCATCTGAACGCCAACTCCATAACCTCTCCATGAAGTTAAACCAGTTAACTTCTCACAACTTTTCTAAGTTTTTGCATACAGCTAAGACTTCAAAGAGCTTGCATATCACATTATTTTCAAATTTAAATAAAATTTAAAATATCGTTAAGATTTAAATGAAAACTAACGTGTACAGCACTGACCAAGTGCCAAAAGCTGTAGTTCTTAGTACTCACAACAGCCTTAAGAGGTAAGTACTTACTACTATCATTGAAAAAAAAAAAAAGTTTTACACAACAGTGTGGCCAGACCCTAACACGGAATCCCTCAGTACTTAGTCAAAACTTCAGCGGGTCCCGAGGGCACAAACGTTCTCGCCCCATAGGGCCATGCGCAGAAAATCACGAAAGTAGCTTCAAGATCCCAGCATTCCATTTGTTCCGCCATCAAGATGGCGGCGCCCGTGTTGCGGTGTTTTTGTCGTAGCCGGTGGTTCAGTACCTCTGGCGGGTTAGCAGTTTTGCCCCTGGGATCGCGTAAGGCCCACTCGGGCTCCCAGGGGTTATTGGCAGCGCAGAAGGAACGAGGCCTGTTCAAGGATTTCTTTCCAAACAGAAGTACGGAGATAGAGCTTCCAGAACTCTTCGACCGCAGCAGGGCGGACAACTTTCCCCAGACTATCTACTGTGGCTTCGACCCCACGGCCGATTCGCTTCATGTGGGGCATCTGCTGGCAGTGCTTGGCCTGTTTCACTTCCAGCGAGCGGGCCACAATGTGATCGCGTTGGTTGGAGGCGCTACGGCACGTCTCGGGGACCCAAGCGGCCGCACTAAGGAACGCGAGGCACTGGACGCCAAACGCGTGGGAGCCAACGCGCGCGCCCTGCGCCAAGGCCTACAATCGCTGGCGGCTAATCATCAGCAGTTCTTCGCTGATGGACAGGCATGGGGCAGCTTCACTGTACTAGACAATTCGGCTTGGTACCAGAGGCAACAGCTGGTGGACTTCTTGGCAACAGTGGGTTGCCACTTCCGCATGGGCACGTTGCTTAGCCGGTTCAGTGTCCAGACCCGGCTCAAAAGCTCTGAGGGCATGAGCTTGTCAGAGTTCTTATACCAGGTGCTCCAGGCCTATGACTTTTACTACCTGTTTCAGCATTATGGATGCCGGGTCCAGCTGGGTGGGTCTGATCAGCTGGGCAACATTGTATCCGGATACGAATTCATCCACAAGTAAGCGCTTTTAGACCCTGGAGAAATCCTAGGACCAAATAATTTATTCATGAATGGTCTGTAATGCAATATTAGGATTGAAGAACCATACCCTGTGTTAATGCCCTGGGAGCTCTGGTGGCGTAGTACCTAAGGTATTTGTTAACCAGAAGGCTGGCCGTTCAAACCCACTAGCCACTCCTCAGAAGGAAGGTTGGGCAATAGGGAGGGGTCGCTATGAGTTGGACCCTACTGGACCGCAATGAGTTTGGTTTTTTTTTTGGCTCAAGCCCTTGTTGGTCTTATCCTCATTAAGAATCTTTAGCGTAACTGGTTAGTAGAATTGAAGGATTGATTTGTGGTAATAAGAGTAAGGGACGTATTTTAAAGCTCTTTACGAAATAAACCAATTGTCAGTAATCAGGTTTAAGAAGAGTGGATTGTATATGTTTTGCCCAAGTAGCTCTCCTTTGTTTCTTTCTGATTTGGGAAACTGGCTTATTTATGCCACTTGTAGTTGAAGAATCACGAGTTTGTTTAAAATTTAAAACAAAGAGTTTCATTACTGTGAACAAAAGTTTCACAAGATGGGAGAAATCCAACAATGTGCTTTGAAGAGCTGTAGGTTAAAATAAAGGCAAAAACCGCAAATATGGGAGGGGAATATTCACCTGAAGCATTTGATTAGTTATATCTACAGAGTTGCAGGTTCCAGGGCTTGGTTGACCGACCATCTTTGTACATGTTGGCCTCCTTTGTAAGGATGGCTACAAGTGACAGGATTTGGCTGACCATGGTCTTCCAGGAACAGCCGCTAAGTCCATTTAGGCTCATAGCAACCCTGTAGGACAGAGTAGAACCACCCCATAAGGTTTCCAAGGCTCTAAATCTTTATGTAGAGAGCTCTGATAGTGTAGTGCCTAAGGCACTTGACTACTAACCAGAAGGCTGGCGGTTCAAACCCACCAGCCACTACTCGGAAGGAAGGTTGGGCAGTCTACTTCCATAGTGATACCACCTGGGAAACCCAAGGAGGGGTTGCTATGGGTCCCACTCGAGGGCACAAAAACAACAACATATCTTTATGTAAGCAGACTGCCACACCTTTCTCCTGTGGAGCAGCTGGTGGATTGGAACCACTGACCTTTAGGTTAGTAGCCGAATGCCTTAACCACTGTGTCACTGGAGCTCCTTAGGGTAATGTAAAAGGGGTCAGAAAAACATCTTTTGGGGGGGAGGTCCTTTTCTGAGAATTGGCTTAGCCACTAAAGTTACATGTTTAACATTATGTCTAACACCTGTACAAGTAAAATAATCTCTTAACATCTGCCATTTCTAACAAGGGTATATACGAGTGGGGTGGGCAAACTGCATTTTTCTGTGGAATTCACTGTATCTCGGTCAGAGAGGGAGTGCCATTTTCTTTTACAGAGGTAGCAGATCTACATGGGTGGGTTTTTTTTTTTTTAAATAGAATAGGTTTGGTTCATAGTTTAGTTAGTGGCTTTAGTTCTGTCAAATGCCTTACATTTTCAGTACTTCCTATCATACCTGCCACATGACTGGTTTCCTTAATGGAATGTCCTCTGCTTTATCTCTGCACCTCTTGGCATCTCAAGGAAAAAAAAAAAATTCAGCTCCAAGTATTTGGCAAGTAAAGTAGATTTTAGTGGCATTTGTTTGAGGGAGATAGAACAGGACTAGGCCATGTGCTGCATGGCAATACTAATTTTTTTTTTTAATCCTTTAAAAATACTTCCTTTAGTGTCTCTTCCTGACTCCTCCTTCACCTAGTTTTCTCATCTAGCCTATTAAAAAATCTGTGGTCCCTACTTACACAGCTCTTCCCCTTGGCTTGCCCAGAGCCACTGGTACAGCTGCAGTTCAGAATGACATATTCGGCGTATATAGAGTGCTATAGCAGCACTTTAGAGAGGCAAGTAATCCAGACTTAAAAGGTCAAGAAAGTTTCCTTGGAGTAAGTGACCAGCCTGAAATCTTAAGTGTGAGTAATGGAACCTACCACTACTGTGCTTGGAGCACATAATAAAAGTTTTTCTTTATGCATAGGTTGACTGGAAAAGATGTATTTGGAATCACTGTCCCTCTAATAACAAGTACAACTGGAGCAAAGTTGGGAAAGTCAGCTGGCAATGCTGTTTGGCTAAACAGAGATAAAACATCTCCATTTGAATTGTATCAGTTCTTGGTGAGGCAACAAGATGATTCTGTAGAAAGGTGAGTTCTTTATTATAGTGTTGAGAAAAATTCATTCACTAATAAAATTTTGCCTTTGAATCTCTATATATCTTTTATAGGAGCTCTGGTGGCGTAGTGCCTCAGGCATTTGACTGCTAACCAGAAGGCTGGCGGTTCAAACCCACCAGCCCCTCCTCAGAAGGAAGATTGGGCAATCTACTTCCGTAGAGATACCACCTAGGAAACCCAAGGAGAGGTCACTATGAGTCGAGTCAACTTGACAGCAGTGAGTTTGGTTTTTTTTTTTTTTAATACCTTTTATAGTCTTTTTTAACTTACATTCTATTTAAGGCATAAATCATCTCACCAGAACATTGTAATTCTTTTTCTTAATCTTTTTCAAAGCTTCTATTTAAAAACTGTGTTTTTGGTAAAGGTTTGAATTTAGGGGAAATAAATGCTATTCTTTTTTTTAAATTTTATGTGGTAAAATACATGTAACATAAAATTTGCCATTTTATCCATTTTTAAATATATATTTCAGTGGCATTAATTACATTCACAATGTTACACAACTTTTACTACTATTTGCAGTTGTTATAACCCAAAACAAAAACTTTGTATTCATTAACAATAATTCTGCCATGTTCTTTCCCCCTAAGCACCTGCTAATCTACTTTCTATTCTCTGATTTTGCCTGTTCTAGATACGTAATATAAAACTCAAACCAAACTCACTGCCACAAGTCAGTTCCAACTCATAGACCCCCATTTGGTTTCCGAGGCTGTAAATCTTTATGGAAGTAGATCGCCCCATAAGTGGAATCATATAATATTTGTCCTTTTGTGTTTGGTTTATTTCACTTAGCGTAATGTTTTCAAGATTCATTCATGCATCAGAACTTCATTCGTTTTTATGGCTGAGTAATATTTAGTTGTACATGTATACGACTACCCATTCATCTGTTGATGAACACTAGGATTGTTCCCACCTTTTGACTATTGTGAATAATGCTGTAATGAACATTGTGTCTGAGATCCTGCTTTCAATTCTTTTGGGAATATAACCAGGAGTAAAATTACTGAGTCATAGGTAAGTCTATATATAGCTTTTTGAGGAACTGCCAAACCGTTTTCCCCAGTGGCTGTACCATTTTACATTCCTACCAGCAGTACATGATAGTTCCAGTTTCTCCACATACTAGCCAATGCTTCTTTTTTTTATGATAGCCATCCTGTTGGGTGTGAGTAGTAATCGTACTGTACTTTTGATTTTCACTTCTCTAGTGACTGATGTTAGGATGTTAGGAGCTCTGGTAGCATACTGCCTAAGGCACTTGACTGCTAACCAGAAGGGTGGCGGTTCAAACCCACTAGCCACTCCTCAGAAGGAAGGTTTGGTAGTGCTGTTGTTGTTGTTATGTGCCGTCGAGTCAAACCCGACTCATAGCGACCCCTCCTTGGATTTCCGAGGCAGTATCACTGCGGAAGTAGGATTGCCCAACCTTCTTTCCGAGGAGTGGCTGGTGGGTTTGAACCACCAGCCGTCTGGTTTGCAGGCAAGTGTCTTAGCCACTATGCTACCAGAGCTCGGAAACCCAAGGAGGGGTCTCTGTGAGTCGGCCCGACTCGACAGCACATAACCAACAACAGTGACTGATGTTAGTATCTTTCATGTGCTTATTGGCCATTTGTGTATCTTTGGAGAAATGTCTATTTAAAGTCCTTTGGCCATTTTTTTTTAATTGGGTTGTCTTTGTATTGTTGAATTGTAACAGCTCTTGATAATATCCAGGACAGTAAGCCTCTATCAGATAAATGATTTGCAAATATTTTCTCTCATTTTGTAGTTTGTCTTCACTTTTTGATAATATCCTTTGATGCACAAAAGTTTTTAATTTCAATGAAACTCAATTTAGCTATTTTTTTTTCTTTGGTTGTTCATATATTTCATGTCATATCTAAGAATCTTTTGCCAAATATATGGATTCTAAAGATTGAACAGGAGCTCTGGTAGCGTAGTGCCTAAGGCACTTGACTGCTAATCAGAATGCTGGCCGTTCAAACCCACCAGCCACTCCTCGGAAGGAAGGTTGGGCAATCTACTTCCAGTGATACTGCCTAGGGAACCTAAGGAAGGGTCGCTATGAGTCAGGTCCAACTCGACGGCACATAACAACAGCAACAACAAAGATTGAACACTGTTTTTTCTTTTAAGAAGTTTATACTTTTAGTTCTTGTATTTAGATCATTATCCATTTTAGTTTTTATATATTGTGTGAGGTAGAAGTACAGCATCATTTTTTTGCATGTGGCTATCCAGTTGTCCTGTCACTATTTGTTGAGACTGTTTCCATATTGAATTGACTTGGAACTCGTGTAAAAAAATAATTGGCCTTTGATAAATGGATTTACTTCTGGATTCTCAATTGTATTCTATTTGTCTATATGTTTGTCCTTACACCAGTACCATACTGTTTAGATTATTATGAAACATAATTTTAACTGTGTTCCAAAGAATAGAAGTTATAAAAACAAAACCACTGTACTTGCTAAAAGCTTAGGGGCAAGTTTGTGATCTACATCTAATAAGCCTTTAAGACTTTTATTGCTTGCATATTCTAGTTTTTTCACTGTTTTCATCCTAAACTCGAATAACCTTATTTTCCCCTAGTTTCTGTTCTCTCACAAATGTAACTTTAAATTCCTTTTTCTTTAATGGTGCATAAGACACCTATAAAGGTTTTAAAAATGATTTATATTCTCATTAATTCACATGGCATTAAACTCTTAAATAAATTAATAAAAAAAGAGATAAACCTGTGACAGTATTTTTCAGAAAATACCATACCATCAAAATACTGTAGGAATAATTATAAAAAATTTTTTTAATGTAAAACCTTTCTGCACAACATTAAAAAACACTGTTGAGTGAAAATAAAGACTACCTACATAAAAGGAGAGCTGTAGGACAGAGTAGAACTGCCCCATAGGGTTCTCAAGGCTGTACATATAAATCTTTACAAAAGCAGTCTACCACTTCCTTCTCCCATGGAGTGGCTGGTGGGTTTGAATCACTGACCTATCAGCAGCCAATCACTTTACCCACTGTGCCACCAGGGCTCTCTATATCATATTCATGGCATAGAGAGATTCTTTTCAGTTTAATGGACATACTCATTTTAATTTCCTTCATATCTACACAAGCTTTTTTTTTGTGGAACTTGATAAGCTCATTCTAATATTTACATGGAAATTAAAAGAGCTAAGATTCACCAAAATCCTCACAACTGGATCAGTAAGCAACATCATGATAAACAGAAAATATTGACGTTATAATTGATTTCATTTTACTTGGATCCATAATCAATGCCCATGGAAACAGCAGTCAAGAAATCAAATGGTGTATTGCATTGGGCAGATCTGCTGCAAAAGACCTCTCTAAAGTGTTTAAAAAAAACAAAAAAGTCACTTTGAAGACTAAAGTGTGGCTGACCCAAGTCATGGTATTTTTAATTGCCTCATATGCATGCGAAAGCTGGACAATGAATAAGAAAGACTGGTTCCCTTTGAATTATGATGTTGGCAAAGAATACTGAATATACCATGAAGAATGAACAAATATGTCTTGGAAGAAGTATAGTTAGAATGCTCCTTAGAAGCAATGATGGCAAGACTGCATCTCAGGTACTTTGGACATGTCATCCAGAGGGACCAACCCCTTAAGTAGGACATCATGCTTGGTAAAGTAGTTGTTGTTGTTAGGTGCCGTCAAGTACCCAACTCATAGTGCAGCAGAATGAAATACCACCTGGTCCTGTGCCAGCCCCACAATCCTTGCTAATCCTGAGCCCATCGTTGTAGCCACTGTGTCAATCCATCCTGTTGAGGGCTTTCCCCTCTTTCGTTGACTGTCCACTTTACCAAGCATGATATCCTTCTCCAGGGAATATTCCCTTCTGACATGACCAAAGTAGATGAGATGAGGTCTGGCCGTTCTCTCTTCCAAGGAGCATTCTGGCTGCACTTCTTCCAGGACAGATCTGTTCTTTTAGCAGTCCTTGGAACTTTTCAGCATTCTTTGCCAGCACCACAACTCAAAAGCATCAACTCTTCTTTGGTCTTCCTTATTCATTGTCCAGCTCTCACATGCACATGAGGCAATTGAAAACACCATGGCTTGTGTCAGGTGCACCTTAGTCCTCAAGGAGACGTCTTTGCTCTTTAGCACTTCAAAAAGGTCTTTTGCAGCCAATTTGCCCAGTGCTATATATACATTGCCTGATATCTTGACTGCTGCTTACATTGGTGTTGATTGTAGAACCAAATAATATGAAGTCTCTGCCAGCTTCAGTCTTTTTCCCATTTATTGTGATGCTGCTTATTGGTCCAGTTGTGAGGATTTTTGTTTTCTTTCTATTGAGGTGTAATCCATATGTCTGACTGTGTTCAGGTAAGAGGGAGAGCTCCAGGCAGGAAGTGGGAGCCAGTGGATGGCCTGAACAGGTAGGGGGAAGTGAGCAGAATGGTTTGGAAAGCTAAGTAAGTTTGTCAGTTTGTTGAACTGTGGTAGCTTGCATGTTGCTGTGAGGCCAGAGGCTATGCCAACAATGTTTCAGATGCCAGCAGGGCTGCCCATGGTGGACGGATTTCAGCAGAGCTTCCAGACTGAGACAGACTTAGAAGAAGGAAGAGGCCATCCACTTCTCAAAGAATTGGCCAGTGAAAACTTTATGAACAAGTAGTGAAACACTGGTAAAGTAGGTCAGCAAAAATGTATTAGACCCTCAACAAGGTGGATTGACACATTGGCTGTAGCAGTGGGCTCAAACATCATAGTGATTTGTGAGGATGGTGCAGAATTGGGCAGTGTTTTGTTCTCTTGTAAATAGGGTCACTATGGGTCAGAACTGACTCAGTGGCAGGAAGGATTGCCCAATAAGATTGGCCAAAACATTCTTATAGAGTGGAAGATATCATGCCTTATTACAAAACTACAGTAATTAAGAAGATTCCCCCTCCCTTCTTTATATTTATTCCTAGAGTGTTCGATAATACAGTCCTAGCGTTTTAATGTATCAAGACTGATATCTTTTTGAAAATTTCATAATCACTTAATTGTAATAATCTCTAGATTTTAAAATACAATGTTAAATAAAGAGACTAATGGAACAGATTAGAGAATTCAAACAGATGCAAGTATTTAAGGTTATTTGCTGACAAAGATGACACTTCGAGCAGCAAGGTAAAACAGCCTTAAATATTTCTGGGATTACTGGATGTGTGTGGGGTGGATGAAATTTAACCCCTACCTCACACTGTATACAAAGATCAATCCCAGATAGAGACAGACCTAATCTATAACAAAACATAAGATAGTAAAACTTTTAGATGATAATACAGGAAAATTTCTCCATGATTTTGGGATAGGGAAAGATTCTTAAAAAGGACAAAAAAGGAATAGATTGAAAAATTAGACTAAATTAAAATTAAGATCTAATGTTCATCATAAGTTACCATTAAGAGTGGGAGAAGATATTTCAGTACATGTTACTGATAAAGAGTTAGTATTCAAATTAATATAAAGAATTTCTGTAAGTTAATAAGAAAAAAACAATAGAAAAATGAGGAAAGACTTAAACAGCCACTTCACAAAGATCCTGTCCAAAAGGCCAAAAATCTGTGAAAAGGTGCTTAATTGTAATGATGACGAGAAAAATGTAAGCTAAAAGCATAATGAAAAGACACTATTACATGCCCTTCAGAATGGCTAAGCATAAAAGAGTTGGCAATACCAAGTGTTTGTGAGCTGTTCCAAGGTGGTAGGGAAGTGAATTGATGGAACCACTTTGTAAAAATGTTTGGCAATATCTACTAAAACTGAAGATGCATATAACCATATTTAGCAGTTCCTTTTGTAGGTACATAACCAAAAGAATTAGTGCATGTGTCCACCAAGATAAATATATGTGCTATTCATAGCAGCATTACTTAGTAATTGTCCAAAACTAGATAAAACAAATGTCCACAGTAGAATAAAGATACATTACGGACTATTTATACTGTGAAACAAGTGTATACACAATATAATGGTGTGCCACAGAAGCTAGACAAAAATACTTTATGATCTTGTTTATATAAAGTCTAGAAACAGGCACAACTAAGTGATACTATTTAGAGAGCCATACTGAGATGGTAAAATTATAAGGAAATGATTACCATAAAAGGCAGAATAGTGGTTAACTTGGAGGAGGTGATTGGTTGTGGTACTTTGGGGCTTTCTTGAATAGTGACAGTGTTGTTATTTCTTGACCCAGGTGATGGTTACGTAGATGTTTGCTTTATGATAATTAAGCTCCATGTTTGTGATTTAGATACTTTTCTATGTGTTATATTTTACCAAAGGTTTAAAAGATTTTATTTATATATAAAATGCTTAAGTCACATAATACTCTGAGTTTATGGGTATATATACATAAAATAAAAGTATAAAAACATGCTTGGGAAAGATGTCCACCAATTTAGATTAGTGGTTATCTTTTGAGGCAGGGAAAGAAATGTGATAGGGCTAGTGCATTTGTCTGTATCTATACTATTTTTTTCTTACAAAAATAAGTTAAATAGTAATATCTTCATTCTGGATAGTGTGTACATGGGTGTCATAACTTTTCTGTACATTTATGTTGTATTTCATATTTAAAAATAAAAGCAAGCAGCATGTTCTTTAAAGGGTAAAGGAGCTGGAGATAAAATTTCAGTATGTGATGTAAACCTAATACTTTATTTTTTGTTCTTAAGGTACCTGAAGCTCTTCACTTTTCTGCCCCTTTCAGAAATTAACCACATAATGCAGCTGCATGTCAAAGAGCCAGAAAAGCGGGGTCCTCAAAAGCGACTTGCTGCAGAAGTAACAAAGCTTGTTCATGGGCAAGAAGGGCTAAAATCTGCTAAAAGGTAACATTTTAGAATAATTTATACTTCGTTATTTAGTCGATAGACTTGAGAAAACTTGGAGCCACACTGTTGTAGGATTATCTTGTCATTTAGTACTGTTAAGGATTATCAGTGTTTGACTTCAGTGCTTTAAAATAGCCTCTATTTGATGGAGAAAAAGACTATCCTAAATAAAATTTACGAATTATAAAGATAGATTTCAGTGTCTCAAAAACTCAGTCTAAAACATAATGGGCACTCCATAATTGATTATTGGGTATTATAACATGCATTTTAATAAGCATTCATGATTTGACTCTTAAAAATTTGTTTTTCAGGTGTACACAAGCTCTTTATCATAATAGCATAGATGCACTGGAGGTCATGTCTGATGAAGAGTTAAAAGAGTTGTTTAAGGAAGCTTCATTTTCCGAATTAGTTCTTGACCCTGGAACAAGCGTCCTAGATACTTGCCGCAAAGCGAATGCCATTCCAGATGGCCCCCGAGGGTAAAATTTTTTAACTTTTAAATTCATGGCTGATTGAAAATTAAATGTTAAAATTCACAGCATGTTCTTTTCAGAGAGGGTGTTTCCCTGATACTGCTTTAATGGTACTGCACACTCCATGCAGAAGTTATATTAGTCATAATATAAAGTGAAAATAGAATATAGTTAATGTTGAAAATACCTTAAATTTTTTTATCAGGTGCAGTACTACTATGCTGTCTTTCATTAAGTCTAACTCAGTCACTTTTTCTCCAGCATTGGAAGAGGCTTGCATTTAAGAGACCACATTTATACACTGGGATCAGTCCAGGGAAACGGTCAGTTTGAGGTTACAGATAACAGAAGCCCCAAGTGAACAGATTCACACCACCTCTTTTCATACTATTTGGAGGAAGTATGCAGAAGTGCTCAGCGTATTTAAAATGTTAGTTGATTTTCTAAAAGTGAAATAAGCATATGATCTACCTTTATAAGACTATTACTATAAACTATATATTATTCCCCTTGGGAATTGTATGTTTTTCTTATTCACAAAGTGGGTAAAATATTTTAAGTTAATTAAGTGGTATTATTAGGGAAGAAGGTGCTCTATAAGAGAGTAATTCAGTGTATATAATTGATGCTTATCAATTTATAAGGAAACAGTCATGTAAAAGAAAAAGTATTGGTCAGCCAGAAGACCTAGATGCTTCATCTACAGGAGTATGAGCATAAGTCAAATAGTTATTAGCCTACAGTCATTATGGATGGTATTTGTTTATGTGTGCTGTTTCCTTTCAAATTATTTTGGTTTATTTGCTGCTATACTAAAGAGCCCTAGATTGCTTTATATTTATACAACCTCCACTGTTTCCCTTTGCATCACCTTCCATTCCACCTTAATGATTCTCTAATACACAAAAGGTCCTTAAGTAGAAACAAAAGACCAAAATGGATACCCAAAGAGATTCTTAAACTTGTTCTTGAATGTAGAGTAGATAAAGTAAACAAATGATAAAGTAAAAGAGCTGAACAGAAGATTTCAAAGGGTGGCTTGAGAAGACAAAGTAAAGTATTATAATGAAATGTGCAAATACCTGGAGTTAGAAAACCAAAAGGGAAGAACGTGCTCAGCATTTCTCAAGCTAAAAGAAGTTAAGAAAAAAAATTAAAGCTTTGAGTTGTAGGTCAACATTCCAACCATTTCGGGAGGTAGCATATGATCAAGAACCAATGGTATTAAAGAAAGAAGTCCTAACTGCACTGAAGACACTGGCAAAACACAAGGCTTCAGGAATCAACAGAATACCAGTTGAGATGTTCAGCAAAAGAATGTAACCTGGAAAATGTTCATTTGTCTACACCAAAAAATTTGGAAGACAGCTACATGGCAAACTCACTAGAAGAGATCCATATTTGTGCCCATTTTTTAATTTTATTTGTGCAGAAATTTTTGAACGATATCATTAATATCCCACATAAGTAAAATTTTGTTGAAAATAACTAAAAAGCTGTTATAGCAGTACATCAAAAGGGAAGTGCCAGAAATTCAAGCTGGATTCAGCAGAGGATGTGGAATGAGGGCTATCATTGCTGATGTCTGATGATATTGACTGAAAGCAGAGAATACCAGGAAGATGTTTACCTGTATTTTATTTGCTATGCAAAGGCATTTGAGTGTATGGATCATAACAAATTATGGATAACACTGCAAAGAATAGGAATTCCAGAATACTTAATTGTACTCATGTAGAACTTGTATGTACAGACCAGAAAGTACTTCAGCAGAACAAGGGAATACTATGTGGACTAAAATCAGGAAAGGGTGGTATCCTTTCACCATACTTATTCAATCTGTATGCTGAGCAAATAATCTGAGAAGTTGGACTAGATGAAGTCCAGTCATCAGGATTGGAGGAAGACTCGATAACCTCTGATATACAATAACACAATCTTGCTTGATGAAAGTGAAAACTTGAAGAACTTAGTGATAGAGATCAAAGACTACACCTTTTAGTATGGATTACCCCTCAGCATAAAACAAAAATCCTCACAACTAGGCTAATAAGCAACATAATGATAAACAGAAAACACTGAAGTTGTCACGGATTTCATTTTACTTGGATCCAACAGTAAATGCCCAGCAGCAGTAAAGAAATCAAACGACATATTGTATGGGAAAATCTGCTTCAAAAGCCCTCTTGAAAGTGTTAAAAAAAAAAAAGAAAGATGTCACTCTGAGGACTAAGGTACACCTGGGCCAAGCCATGTTGTTGTTGTTGTTGTTGTTTTGCCGTCGAGTCGGCCCTGACTCATAGCGACCCCTCCATGGGTTTCCGAGGCAGTATCACTACAGAAGTAGGATTGCCCAACCTTCCTTCTGAGGAGTGGCTGGTGAGTTTGAACTGCCAGCCTTCTGGTTAGCAATCAAATGCCTTCTGGTGAGCAGTCAGGTGTCTTAGGCACTGTGCTACCAGAGCTCCCAAGCCATAGTATTTTTAATTGCCTCATAAGCATGTGGAAGCTGGACAGTGAATAAGGAATACCAAAGAATTGATGCATTTGAGTTACGTTGGTGGCAAAGAATACGAAATATATTGTGAACTGCTAGAAAAACAAACAGATTTGTCTTGGAAGAAATACAGCCAGAATGCTCCTTAGAAGTGAGGATGGTGAGACTTCATCTCATGTACTTTGGACATGTCAGGAGAGACTATTCCCTGGAGGACTCAAACATGGCAACGGTTGGGAGGATGGGAGAGGACCAGCAGTATTATTCATGGGGTTGCTAAGTCAATGGCACCTACCAACAACACAAACATATGCTTGTTTATTTAATATACACTGAATTTGTGAGTGGTGTAATATACCTCCCCTACAGTGAGTCATTGGTTAAAATAATTTTCCTCATTGGAAGTATTTTTATATTTCACTAGAGTTTCCTGACTTGTTTACTAATAGTAGAATTTTACCACTACTTAATATGGCACCGTATTTAATTTAGCCAGGGTGCCAATACTGACATTTTTCTTTAGATATATAGAAAAGTTGATTAAGTTGTATAAGCTATAGGGTTTGGTTTGCATTTCAACAAAATGTAGAACATGATCAGAAACTGGAAAACAACTTAAAATAATATTTCCTTAAAAAAAAAGTCTTAATTGTGAATCTTTTACTATTGTACTTACAAAACTGTGTGGAGTAGTTGCTTCTTAATGTCATTTGGTAACATTCAAGTAAGAGAAAACCGTTTGCCTTTCATAAGAACTGCCAAAGCCATTCATGCTCTAGCCCTCTTTATTCTCACATTTCACTTCTTTGTAGTGACTCCCATGTTCCCTTGCCCTGTTTATGAAGGTAGTTACTGCTCACTCTTCCAGTTTAGGTGTCACATCCACCATCCTACAGCATCCTTTTTTTTTTTTTTAGCACTTTTCAGTATGTTGTAATGTTCACTTGTCTGGATAGATTCCAATACTATTCATATTTAGCACATAGTAAGAGTATAAATGTTTATTGGATATATTGGATAATATAAAAAACTTAAAACTTATTTACTTTTGCATAGATCATCAAAAAATGTTTGTGATCTAGAATTTAATATATCAGCTGCTGATTTTCCATTTCTAAAGTCAGCCAAGTTCATCTCTAAGAAATGTTTGCTTTTATTTTACTACAGATTTTGCTATTATATGCATAGTCTAAGAATATAATTTGTAAGAATTTTCCAGTTTCATAAGCAAATTTACTAAAGATTACTATAGATAACAATGTATTTGTGACTTTTATCTCATGGGTAGGTTATTAAAAGTGGGATTGGTCTCCTCTTTATTTTTGGTAAAATTCTTTTCTGTGATTTTCTTTCCTTTTTTATGGATAGGGGTGCTCTCCAGAAAGTGGTTATCCACTACCAACTAAATAGTTCTATCAAGAGCTGTGAGATATCCCAGCTTTTTTTCCTCCACTAAACAAAGAAACCTCCTATTCCTTAAATCTGTTCCTTTGGAAAAGCATAAAATGGAGGGAGACTCTAGTAGAATGAAGAGGAATATAACAGTACAGGGCTAAATGGCTTGGAGAATCTCTGAAATTTAAATGAAATTGTGTTGTGTCTGTATTCTTGATTCAACTATGATTTAATTTATCTAGTCTCTAAACATTTCTATTTTTAGGTATCGGATGATAACAGAAGGCGGAGTTAGTATAAATCACAAACCAGTAACAAATCCTGAGAGTGTTTTAGTTGTTGGACAACATATACTCAAGAATGGACTTTCACTACTTAAAATAGGAAAAAAGAATTTTTACATTATAAAATGGCTTCAGCTATAAAGAAAAATCCTTTTGGTTGTTCAAATTTTATCCATCATTTATTCTCAAGATACATAAAAGGTTGGCTCAAGAACTTAGACCTTCGCCTACGCAAATCAGAAAAAACAGGATGGAATATATTCTAGGCCTCACAGTGTGAGTAATTTCATATATATAGGTTGGTTGTTAATAAGGTGCTTGTATGATGGTGGAATATTTTTATTTCCTGATCCACAAACATTAAGGACTACCATAGAAAACAATGACTTTCAGAGATAATCTTTTTTAAAAATTACACTTTATGAAAAAGTCTTAAATGCTTTTCTACCCTACCCTGCTTGCTTTCCTTTTTGGAGTGATGAAGAGGAACAGAGAAAAACAGATCATATATGGGATTATAAACTTTTATATGAGGTGACTAGACTTCACGGCAGCTGGTTTGGTTTTTGTATCAGATACAGAGCACTTACCTCACCAGTGCAATCATTCTAAAACTAGCAGCACTTCAGTCCATATTAAAAACAATATCTAATATTGTAAATTTGTAAAATACTATTTGATTATCTTCTTGTTTAGGAAGCAGATATATGTAGTTCTATCTGAAAAGGAGAAAATTTAGATGAAGCCATAGTGTGCATTAGAAATTATAGTAGAAATAGTTTCTTTTCAAATAACAGAACAAAAATCAGTACTTGAACTTTCAGAAAGCTTCTAATTCAGTTTTCCATTCCCTTCCCTAAATTTTAGTATAATTATAATCCACAGCCCTGTTTAATTAATGGCTTATTAAGGTAACAGTAGTTCTAGTTGAGGTGCTCTGGTGGCGCAGTGCCTAAGACATTTGACTGCTAACCAGAGGTTGGTTGTTGAAACCCAGTATCTACTACTAGGAAGGAAAATTGAGCAATTTACTTCCGTAGAGATACCACCTTGGAAACCCAAGGAGGGGTCACTATGAGTCAGAATTGACTGGGCAGCAGTGAGTTTGGTTTGTGGTTTGAGTTCCAGTGGTGCAGTGGTTAAAGCATTCGGCTGCTAACCAAAAAGGTGTGTGGTTTGAACCCACCAGTTAGTGTGCAGGAGAAAAGATGAGGCAGTTTGCTTCCATAAAGATTTACAGCTTTGGAAACCCTAGAGGGCAGTTCTGTGTCCTATAGGGCCACTGGAGCCAGAATCAACTCGACAATAGTGGGTACTTGGTAAGGTAGGAGTCATTTATAAATTTGGAAACTCTGACATTTAAGTTGTATCTTCTGTCCCAAGCAAATTGAACATAACAGAATCTGAAAAGTGAAGTGACCAAAGAAGAGTTAAAAAGAGGCAAATACAACCTTATAAGATTAAAAGGGACATTTTCAGAACAGACTTAAAAGATCTGAAATGAAGATTCAGTTTAGCTTACCTACCTTAGGTAGATTAATTCTCCAGAACTATTTCCACACCTGTAAAATCAAGGTAATAGCATCCCTTATTTCCCTCAGAATCAAGTGAAGCACACATCAAAAAATGGTTCACAATCACATTTCTTCTAAAAAACCATAGAGGCAGCAAAGCATAGCTTTAGTTTTCACATTCTAGTTTTCACATTCTACCTGGATTACTTGGAGCAAATCAATGTGTCCTCATACGTAAACATGGAGATGTAATAATACCTCAGTGAGTTGTGAAAATTTAACAGGAAAATACATACAAACTTTTTGTACAGGTTAAGCTGAATTGGTATGTTTCAAAGTAGATAGACTTCAGTGTTAAAAGCCACCTTTCTCTGAGTAAACATGAAACCAGTTTTCCTTAGGAAGTATTCATTTATTGACAAACATCAATGTCATTTCATACCAGCAGTTTTATTTACAGACCAATAGCATACATGTATCCATAATAAATGTCAGAAGCCATCTTTACATTTCAGAACTTCACCCAGTTTAATGGCCAACAAAGGTAGGAGTTCGCTTTCCCTAAGTTTTTTGCCTATTTTTCTTTGTACAAGTGTAGTACTAGCAAGTACATTACCATAGCGTGTCTTCAAAGCCAACATTTTCAGAGATGAAATCTGTTTAATATGTTGGGAGAGAAAGGTACATTGTAAGATATTTTCCTTACAAATCCAAAGGGCTGGAAGGCCATGACATTCAGAATGATGGTAATTTTTATCTACTATCTGAAATAAGTGGATGGCCATAATTTCAAAACTGATGTTTAATGATGGTAGAGA
The DNA here is from genome assembly GCF_000298275.1 of Orycteropus afer afer. Classification (NCBI taxonomy): domain Eukaryota; kingdom Metazoa; phylum Chordata; class Mammalia; order Tubulidentata; family Orycteropodidae; genus Orycteropus; species Orycteropus afer. The sequence continues at coordinate 4,906,845 of NW_006921687.1, forward strand.
GACTTTCTAAATTTTTTTTAAATTTTTTAATTTGCTAACAAATATTCTGGTAATGTGTATTTGTTAAGATCATACTAAACAGATTGAAAATAGTACCAATATCCTACTTGGGTTCCCCTTGCCCCCAGTGTTTCAGATCAGTGCTGAGCTTATTGTTTCTTAGTAATTGGTTATTGGGAACTTGAGTTAACATATTCTTATTTTCCCTGTCAGTATCCTTAAGAAATATCTGGTCATAAACTGAAATTTTATTATCTATAATTATTTAAGATGTTATCTGTTAAAGAGAGATAGGTGTCCTAGAATTTCTACCAACAACTTAATATCTGTAACATAGATTAGATACCAAGAATCCCATGTCAAACTTTAATATTAAAGTATGGATATGTTCTAAACCTCCACCTCCTGAATGCAATTCAGTAGTTTGTTGCCTTTAGGAGCGCGTGTGTACACTTTTCATAAGCTCCACAAGTATTTCTCTGTGGTAAAGTATTAAGTGGTTTTAAGTCCCACTTCAAAGTAAACTGGAGCATGGTCTAAGTACTCCATTTTAAAGATGTATCTTGATTACCATCACTGTATTTGCAAACCAAAAGGAGTATAGGTCATCATTGAGACCTCTGAAAACTGAAAGGAACTGGTCATTGTCATATCTGACTAGTCAAGTTTAGATGGTTGTTTTTAAGCAGGAAATTATGATTCATGCTTCCAGACTGAAGTAAGAATAATAGAGTATTTTAACTTGTAAATGCACTCAGGCATTGTGAACCCAGGAATGGAATGTAGCTAGCACACATGTACACCTCATCACTTTCAATGTTACAAATCTTGTGCATTCAACTTTCTTACTAACACAAGAACAGTTGCAGAGAAACTAAAGAAAAATAGACCTGTCAATTGACAGACAAGTGGAAAACAGTGACTCTAGCTTGTCAAAAAAAATTTTTCAAAGCCAGATCAATTTATACAGCACATGCATTATAGTTGTATGAAATGTTGTCTTGGTAATTTCTTCTTGAAAGACTATGGCAGCAGCTTTAAGACAACTAACAAAGATTACACAGCTCATCTTATCCACAGGCAGAAAACTGCTTGTACTACTAGAACATTACAGTTCTTTTCATGTTCATATGAAACTGTCACAGACAGACTTGATGTGTTATATATATATACTGGAAAACTTTAGAAACAGCCATTTATTATTTGGATTAAATGTATGATTTGTTCTGCAATACAGAGTACACTTTTCAGTTTATAGCCAGTCTTCACATGAGCAGATTCATACCACTGCAATACACAAGAATTCATAAATAAAATTCTACTGAAGTAGGCAGTAACTAGTGAGTTGAGTGAGTCTTTACTATTATCTAGTTCTCTTCACCAAAGATGAGTCTCTCGGATTTCAGCAATAATTTGACTGGCTCCTTGTAATGCCTGCATTAAAGGAGGTAAAAATTAGAAATGCTTATTAAGTTATGATATAAAGGAATCTGAATTTATGAGGCAGTCTCTCCAGTTGATATGTGGTAGATCTATAATAACTAATTTCTTCTCTGGGATTTGAACCTAATTAATCAAGTACCAAGAGAAAATTAGCTATGTTGTGTACCATCACCATTGAGTGAATTCTGCCTCATAGCAACCCTGAAGGACAGAGTAGAACTGTCCCATAGGGTTTTCTTGGCTATAATCTTTATGACAACACATTGCCAGGTCTTAAACACATGGCTGGTAGGTTCAAATCACCAACTTTTCAGATAGCAACCAAGTGCTTAACCGTTATACCAGGGCTCCTTAGCGCTTATATATATATATATATATATACACACACACACACACACACACACACACACACACACACATACACACACCAGTTATACATCATTTATACATGCGCGCGCACACACCCCAGTTATACATCATTTAACATCCACAATGCGTTTTGTGAAATAGGATGTTATGTGATTTGGACATGTGAACACCTGTGTCTTGTGGCAAGGGGCTTCCCGGTACACTAACTTAGGGGCTGCTGTGTGGTGCACAGCTAGTCATCTCCCGCTGTAGACACCTTAAGGAAGTGCTTGGCCAAGTCCCACGGCAACTCCTGATGCAGACACCTCAGGTAAGTGTTCCACAGAGTCTCCCCCAGCTGTCACCATCTTCTCTGCTAAGCCAGCTAGCTACAAGGAAGCCATGAGAACCTGCCCTGAAAGGGGATGATGCAGGCCACCAAGGGGGCTGAGCATGGCTGGGGCGGTCAGGGTGCATACCTGTCCATCAGCATCCTACAGACCATATCAGGCAAAACATGAGGACCAAATCCACTGAGACGCAGGAGCTGAGAGGGACCAAGGTTGGGAATTTGCGCCTGGGCCTCCACTGCTACAGACTAGGTGGCTTCTTGGGCTGTGCACAGCAGCCAAGCAGAACAGGTGCTCTGACTTCAAGACGGGTTTGATGTCAGATACATGGGTGCCCTGGCCCATGAATGCACTGTAATTTTCACTGTAATGTGCATAGGAAACTGACAAGGGTGTTGTGCACTTTGTGTAAAAATATGGTATGTGTGCTTAGACGTTGCCAGACATTAAGTGACACATGTCTGTGTATGTGTGTAAAACCTATTGCTGTTAAGTCAATTCTGACTCAGCAACCCTGTAGAACAGAGAAGCCCTATGGAGGGCTATGATCTTTATGGAAGCAGAATGCCATATGGATGGATCTCCTGCAGAGCAACTGGTGGATTCCAACCACTGACCTTTTGGTTAGCAGCCCAGAGCGCTTAACCACTGTGTCACCAGGGCTCATACACACACACACGCACACACACACAGTAAAGCTATAACATAAAGACCACATATGTCTAAGAATCAACATGCATTTTGAACAAAAAATATGTATATGAATGTGTGTTTATATCTGCAACCCAAGTCTGGAATTTGTTTTAAAAAATCACAGTAATACCTTTAGCATATCAGCTGCTTCTTTCCTACGCTGTGCCATGTCCTCAGATTCAGTCAGAAGATCATCCAATAAGGATGACTTATACAGCTGTCCTACTAACTCACTCTGAAGAGTATCTTTCACATGATTAACCAGAAAATGCATTACTGCCTTTGGCACACTGCAAAACAAAACAAATCTGACATTTTGGCAAAGATTCTAGTTTTAAAATTTGGGGCTTAGGTTCTGACCTCATAAAACTTAATACTGTTCTACTTTGGATAGTTCCTTACAGAATAAGGGCCCTTCAGATTTGCACTTAATTATAATCAAACATTTTTAAGAAAAGCCACAAGTCTTAATTTGCCAGTTCTTAAAATGAAGTATTTCCCTTGAGTGTTTTTCCTATTTCCCTTCTATCTAATCTATCATTATTGCTTATATCAAAACTCTACAAAGAGCATTATTCATAGATGAAAAGTGTAAAAGACGCAAATATCCATCAGTTAATGACTGAACCAACAAAATGTAGTAGTATTCAGCCATAAAAAGGAATGAAGGGCTAATTCATGCAGTAAACATTGAATGAACCTTGAATACATTATGCCAAATGAAAAATGCTTAGACACAAGATGCCACACTTGGTGGAGTGGAATACTGACTGAATCCATTTATATGAAATGTCCAGAATAGATAAATCCATGTACACAGAAAATAAATTAGTGATTTCTAGGGGATAGGGAGGGGACAAATAGGAAGGAAGTGACAGCTAACATGCAGAGTTTCTTTCTCCTTGGAGGGATGAAAAAGTTCTGAAATTAGTGGTGATGGTTATATAATTTTGTGAGTATACTAAAAACAAGTGAATGGTATATTTTTAAAGGGTGAATTTTATGGGATATGAATTATATCTCCTCAAAACTACAGAGGATGGGGACAGAAAGAGAGACAAAAATCAGGACCTGGGAAATTTTGTTCACGCCACAATGTACTAACAATTTCTACCACAAGCTGTAAGTTAAATGATTCTACAGGCAAAAAAAATCATTGATTTAATGTGAAATATCAAGTATATGTGCAATAAATTTCTCTTAACCTGCTAACAGATTATTAGAAGTTGAATACAGAGTATTTTCTAATGGAAATAGGTCACCTTACACAACTGAATTTTTATTCTCCCTATCTTACTCATGAGATGACATCATAGGGAATATGAAGGAGAACACTTAAGTAGTGGACACATGAGAAAACATCCTGAATTAGAATGAAGAAATAAGACATATATCTTAATAAAAGACATTTATTTTGATAACGTTGGAGAAGAACCAAGTCAAATAATTGAAACATCAAGACAATGTCATTAGCCAAAATAATAAATAAAACTACTAAACTAAAATTGAGGAAAAAGACTTTTTTAAATGACTAAAAACGTGGCAGCCAGAAAGAACAAAAGAATATCATTTCTCAATAGCTTTTTCTATCTCACATATTATGTCCTAGTTGTTTCATTTTTATAGACTAAGTCTTAACTACAACAGTTACCTAAAGACTGACAAATGGTCAGTTTGGTTCAGAATATAAATTACCTAAAATAAATAATAAATGATTTCTATGAAAGCTTGTACTGCAATAAATATTATTCAGTTGTCAAAAAAATTTAAAACATCTATTTCAAAACAAATCATGGGAACATCCAGTAATATTTTAGTCTGTGATTTATATATTAATACTAACCTGTCTTGAATATTCTTTCTGACAATAAGAAAGTATGATTTGATGAGTCGTTCAATCACCTCACAATCACGCTGTTCACGAGCAGATAGTTTTCGTGCAACAGGAACTGGCTAAATGGGGCAAAGGGGAACAAAAAACATTAATTTTGTGCCATTTAAAATGGTAACATTTAAGAATGCAAAAGTTAAGTAAATAATTAAGACTTGTACATTTAGTCTTTTGAAATGTTTTCCCACTAATTTGGGTCATCTTATTAGTCCTAAACCAAATCTTCAGGGCTTACCACATCCAGCAGATTCACAGCATGGCCCTTTTGTGGACTGGCTGGCATAATTGGAATTGGTTTTGATTTTTCTTCAGCTAATAATTCTTCAGCTTTTGAAGTTTTCAACATCCCTCTCCAGTTGCCTGTTGTTGGTTCTTGAACAGCATCTCCTACCCCACCACTTCCAGATGCAACCTGAAAATAAGAGGTGTACCAAAACCTATACCAATAATATCATACTGACTTTAAAGCTAAACATTTTTTTTAATAGTAAGGAAAGAACACATAATCCAGTACCCATCTGGAGTTTAATATATCCAGACAGATAATGGGATCAGAAAGACATGATGGTTGGAATATATAACTGGAATCCTGAGGTTTCTAAGTAAAGTTCTATTGTAGATTGTTTGCAAGGCTTCAGCCAAATAGATCCTATTTAATTCCTTTTTTTCATTGTCATTTGCTCACTTTTCAAATATTTTCATTTGCTCCCATCTCTAAATCGCTAGATTGTGGGGAAAGTATAAAAGTGCCCATAAAAGCAGAATGACTTTTAAAGCACAACAAAAAATACAACTGCCATTCAATTTAATTTCTTCAAAGTAATATCAAACACTGTTGAGCTACGTATGATCTCTCTGAAAGTTTTTCATGAACTCATGTCTCCAAACATTAAGAGTTTATATATTTCTCCAGTTTGTGTATAACAGTCAACCATAGGGTAAAAGTAGAAACTCTTTAATAAAATAAATAATGCTACATTCACTATTCTGAGGCTGACTAGTCATGTTAAGCCGCCTAAAATGTGGACTATGGCATAAGCATAACGTAAGTTCCCTCGATATGTCGGTTTTGGGTGCATTCTGAGCCAAAAAAAAACTGGCCACAATTTGTGTCTAATGTTAGTTGAGTGACATCTACATATAGGAGATATTATACATTCTGAGGGAGAACCCTGGTGACACAGTGGTTAAGTGCTTGGCTGCTGATCGAAGGGTCAGTGGTTTGAACCCTCTAGAGGCTCCACAGGAGAAAGATGTGACAGTCTCCATCTGTAAAATTACAGCCTAGAAAACCCTATGGAGCAGTTTTACTCTGTCCTGTAGGGTCACAATGAGCCAAAATTGACTAGACAGCAAACAACATTATACATTCTATTTTGCACTATATATTATATTAATTTAAAATGAGTAATTTTAAATGCTTAACTATTCATGAATGTCATCACAAATGAAATATTAAAGTGAACACATTCAGTATGATGCCATGAATGAAATAAAATTTGTATAATGAATTCAGATGCTACCCTTTAGCTCTGAGGAAAGTGGGCTAAGAGACGCTAAGACATATATAAGGCTTTATTTGATGTTTATAATCTTAAAATCTGGATAAAAAGAGCTAAGTAACGGAGAAACTAGAAATAAAAATGGATCTGAATATTTTTCATATTATTTTCCTCTAGAAAGGTTATCAAGAATTGACATAGTCTCAAACTCTCACAGTCCCCATTTGTTTTGAATTTGCTTAACCTTTTGAAGCACATATTTAAGCAATATATTTAGAATGACAAGTACAAACTAAATGGAAGCGTAAAAAAGCATTAGAGATTATCTGTTAGTACTGGACAGCTCTCAGAACCTTGGAAAGGAAAAGTTCAGAAGCACAATTTCCATTTCTGAAATCTTAATTACCTGCTAAATTCAAGACTATTTTTGAATATATTGGAAAGCAGTAGAAAAGCCTATTATTAGTAAACAGTGTTAAAACTAGAATTAATGTCATCTTAGAAAAGTTAGATTAAAAGGACATTAAGAATGTAAGACAGACAGGAGATAGATGCCACTGTACAAACAAGCTCTTCAATGATTTTGAAGACAGTGTTTCAGTGAGACCAAAGGTACCAACATTTCCAATGTCAAGAGACTCACATTTTTAGTTTCTCTTCTGCTGTCCTGAATTAACTGTTGAAAGATATGTTAAAACATGCAATTTAACAAGCAAAATTAAGATATCATTGGCTTGATATTCAAAAAGTGTAGGATAATTTCCTCTTTAAAATTACTTTTTCTGTATGCATCTTTCATATTGTAAGTAAAAGCATGTCAATAAATTTGTTTTATGAAATATACATTATTATATAATTTTAAATTTTATTAGACTGAACTTTTCAAGAATTTGGATCAGATTAAAATTGTCAGGAATGCAATATCCCATGTTAATACCCTGCTATTCTGTGTACTGTTTCTAGATGATGGTGTTGCACCAAACAACTAGTCATGCAGGCTTAGATTAAGAATCAGAACAGACCTTGCCATCAGCCTCAGCAGAAGCAGCAGGGGAGGGCTCCTGGGAGGCAGGTGCCAAAGCACTTGGAACTTTAGAAGACTAAAGGCAAAAAATGCAGGGAAAAAAATCAAGGATGCCAAAAATGCGTTCAGATACATTTAATAAATGTAAATTTTTTCCCCTCTGTAACAAAAGAGTAAAATAACATTAAAACAAAATAATCATGGGAGATTAATCATTGTGCCTAATTTCCTATACTTCTGTCACCTTTGTCAGAGGTCTTCTAGGTGAATAACCAAGACCAAGTCTAAAAACTTCGTTTTTAATTTTGGAATTTGATCTTTTCTGGTAACAAATTCAAGATAACAGGTTTTATACACAAACATTTTAACTTACAAAATTATTATTGGTACTGTAGGTAACTAAAACCTCTATTATGTGTATATTGTGTTCTTCCCTCTCAAAACCTCTATTACAAGTTTAGTGGTAATGTCAACTGAATTTCTTACACAAACTTGCTGCAGTCTCTACTAGTAAATTTTAAAAGCCCTGAAGCATAAAAGCCTTCTTTAAACATTTATTACAGTGTATTCAAAAATATTATCTTTACATTACTCAAAGCTTATTTTAAACTTGCATACCTTTACTCAAACAATGAAATACTTCCAGTGGAATTATTAAAGAGAGAAGAAAAAATAAATTACTCCAAATCTAAATAATATCCTGAGGTTTACCAGTCCATCTGGGTATTGGAATATGGCTAACAAACACTGTTTTTTTACCTTATCTCGTGATACAGCTGAAGGTAATTCTCTTGCTAGCCTGTTTCTCCTTTGTTCCTATACAACACAACCAGCAAAATAAAAGTGATTATCAGAGCACTACAATACAAGCCTACCAGAAAATGTGCAGATGAATTTTAAAGTGCAGAATAACTTACAGATAGGTACATTTTCTCACTGTGGGGACTCATGACATAATTATTACATTTTAAAATAAGAAATCATTTAACCCAATTCTTCTCAATCTTTTTTTCTGTTCCAACACAGCTAAGGGATATAATACAATGTCAGTAATAGTGGTTCCCTATATCTAGATTCTCAAGTGAGGAGCAATGAACTGACATCTCCTTTCCCTGTCCCCCTAAGAAACAATGATTTAAGCCTGTCCCCACATAATGTGACACATGCCCTTCAAAGCTATGAAATGCACAAATCACAGAAAATCGGCAGAACCTTTATCAGTCACTCCAACCTGCATATCTTTTTATTAAATGCATACAACCCCCTCACACAATACTGTAACTTTAAAAAAAATACCTGTTGTTGAAGTTACCCTGTTTTCTGTATCTAAAACAATCTCCAGGAAATAAATGTAGTGCTGAAAAAAAGTATAAGCTAATCAACTGCCCACTTCTTATTTGCTAATACTATCACAGTAAATGTGGTACAAAGCTAAAGAAACTTAAAATCAAACCAATGTGCACTGAACACCTGATACATCCCAAGCACCATGACAGATTATGTATAGAAAGAGAAATATTGATGGATTTCTCACATCAAATATAATATATGAGAGTACTGAGGTTAAATAAAGTCGGAATTGTTCCTAAATACAAAGCATTTCATGAACACTCTGAAACTTACAAAAAGATGTATATTAACAAAAAATTCACAATAGTGTTTTTATGGGTGAGAATTGGGAGGGGTGCAGAAAACTCTCATTTTCGCATAGGAGGTAATCCAGTGATAAAACGTAGCAGATAATAAAAATACATGGATTTTAACAATCTTCAGAATAAAAAGTTAGCATTTTGAAGAGAGATTTAAAGCAAAAGGCAGGGAATCTGGAAAACAAGAATTCCACAGTAGTCTGCTACCAACCATTTATGATTTTAGCTAGTCCTGGAGCCAAACAGACCTTGTTACCTAGACAGGTTACCAATTCTTTTGAAGCCTCAGTTTCCTAGTCTGTTAACAACATTATCTAGCTTCTTAGGGTGGTTGTAAAGATTAAATGAGAATATCTACATAAAGTTCTTTGGCATAGTGTCATTAAAACCAGAGAGATACTCACTTGTAGAAAAATAGTGATCTGAAACCCTATTACCATATATGACCTTGCTGATATAACAAAAACTTCCTAACACAAGTTTTCCATGAGATTGGTTTCAATTTTATAAGAACTGAATCCTTGTTTTAAAGTTGTCTACTTTCTGAATATTTCCTAAGTGCCTTACTCATGTGTGCACTATGGAATTTTTTCTGACAATAGGTTATCTCAGCTCTATTGCTAAATAAGCCTAGGTTCCTGTACCTGCTAAAGAGAAGAGTGCTTATTTCCCTTATCAGCACCCAGCAGAATAAGCACTAAAGTACTAGCTGTTACCATCTATGAGCCTCCAGGTTCCTCACCTGTATAACCAAAGGGTTGCAGTTGATACCCCAGGCTCCCTTCGAGTTCCCAAATTCCATGTTTACAATTTTCTCTCCACCCACATGCAGAAGAAGAAATTTGATATAGAAGGGCACTCCGAGGTCTTAACTGGATTGTGGAATAGCAGAAAAACTTACTGTTCTTGGATAAAAGTGGCAGAGAGAAAAATAGCATCTGGATAAATTGCTCCATCCACCAGCCTCGGTTCCATATGAGATGTTACACAACTTGTTATATTAATATCAAATGGAAAGAAAAGATCCATAGAATGCAGCCACACCAGTAGTGGTGAAAAAGAGAACTCTGCTTTTCCAAATTTATGAAAAGTTGGGTAATTCTTGGAATTTTTCTTTCATAGAAGTTTTCACCGCCAAATGAAATGAATTTTAAACATTCAGTTTGCTTTACATATTTGAACCTGAATAAACGGCAACAACAGTTACTGAAATGGAGCCACACAATCCTTCAACATTACATGAGTGAATTGCAAGAGCCTCTCTGACTTTCAGTTTCATAAGCAGAAAATAATAATGCCTCCAGGTGGTTTTGAGAATTAAGAAAACAATGTAACAGCCTTCAGCATACTTCCTGGTATATAAATAACAGGGACTAATTCACAGTGCATGCATGTTTCAAAGATACTTATCCCATGCTAAATAAGTTTGATGAAATGAGTTACAATAGATTTTCTACATCTGAAATGAATGAATTGCATTTACCTCTATATTATTATTCATTAGTCCACAAGCATCAGCAAAGTCTGGATGTTTTGTATTGATATAAGCCAATTCAATTGCCACTAAGTTATGGACCTAGAGAAAAAGAAAATTAGACTATACGTACAAAAATAAGTCAATCAAATTTTACTTTGAGAAACTTCTATTTAAAATTAATTAGATGATGCTAAAAAAGATCACATGGGAAACTGATGACTAAATAAATCCTCGAAAATTGTACTCCAAGGATAAATCTTGTGCTTTAGCTCTTAAATTATTACATTTCATTATCTAAGATTGCACAACTAAGGGGGGAAAAAAACAACAACATTAAGGTAGCTATAAGTATTTTACTGTTAGAGAAAAAAATTACCTAATGCATATCTAAGTTCTAAGGCTTTACACAAAATTTTAGTTCAGTTTCAACAATAAGAAAACTCTTTATAAACAGATGTAAGTTAAAGATGTTACCTTTATCTGAATAAAGGACATATTTAAAGACCTGAAATAGTGATTGATGAGTTTTAATTATGATGCTCCTAGTTTAAATATTCTGTGGTTCAAAATCCTAATGGCACAACAGTCAAAAAGTAAAACTGAAATTAACTCCTCCAGCCCTCTTCATAAATGGTAAAGCTTGAGATTGAAGGGAGCTATGGTGGTGTAATGTGTAAGGCATATGGCTGCTAACCAGCAGGTTAGGGGTTCAAACACATCAGCTGCTCCACAGGAGGAAGATCTACTTTAAAGATATACAGACTGGAAAACTCAGTGGGGAGTTTTTTTTTTTTTTTTTAATAAGAGAGATTGAACTCTGGTGGCACAGTGGTTAATAGCTCAGCTGCTAACCAAAAAGGCAGAAGTTTGAACTCATCAGCCACTGTACAGAAAAAAGGTACTGCAGTTGGCTCCCATAAAGATTTGCAGTCTTGGAAACCAACCCTATGAGGCTGCTATTAGTCAAAATCGACTCAAAGGCAACAGGTTTGATTTGGTTTTGGTTTCATATGAGAAGTTAAACTCACTCATTTTCTGTGTCCTTTGCATAATCCTGATGAGTCTCAGGTATCATAACAGCACTAAGGTCAAGAACCCATTGAAAAAGATTTATTCAAGTTCCATCTGTATCTGGGTTATGCTCATTAGAAAAACAACCCATCAGCAACATTTACATTCTACACTTCCAAGGATGAATTTGTCCTCTTAGTAAACTTCCATTGTGGCTCACTATCCGGAGCCAAGGACCCAAATGCCCTTTTAGTAACCAGGGAAGGAAAAACAAACCAGCAAACATTTATAGGTAGAAGAGCAATTCCAAATGCCAATTCTTTATTTCTGCCAATTTCAGCATTTTTATTTTTGAGGATATTAGCAATTCACAGAATAGTAGCAAAGAATCATATTATAGGTATAAGATCATCAAACAAGCAAACAGTAGAAATGGCAACATTACCCCAATGCACTGTATAGTTTAAAAAGGAACTTATAAGGATTCAAGTTAGGCTAAAATAGAAGTAATTTTCCATTAGATCAGTGGTGGTTTATAATAGGACTGCTATTCACAGTCCTCAACAACTCAATTCTCATGAACACCTGTGTCTACAAACTAAGAATAATTAAAATATGAAGAAACATATGGTCTTTATACCAGAAATACTAAAAAGCTTTCTTTCAAATGAGATTGATGTCTAAACCGCAAAGTGTAATAAAATGGTACAAAAAAGCAGCCAAACTAAAATTTAAATTTTTTTGCAGTAGTGATTACAGCGATGGTTTGTAAAATAATAACTCACCATTTCATTTGTAACAGGCAACCTTTTACGAAGAAGACAAGTAACTACTTCAACTATGGCATCATGAAGTTTAGGAAACCTCAACAATTCCTATATATAATGGAGAAAAGAAAAATGTAACAGTTAATTATTTCATTTAAAGGAAAACTAATCGCTGAAATGCTAAATTAGATTTGGAAATTACATTTAATAATACTATTCCAAACCACTTTTAGAAAGGTAACTACAGAGTATGACTTCGGGCCCATCAACATACTTTCCCACTACGCTCTGAACTGACACCTCATATCCTTTACTAGTAAATTAATTGGAAATCTGTTAAATTTCTCTCATTACCTGTGTACTGTAATTGCTACAGTGCTGAATGATCCTTTGCATCTCCTCATGAACCAGTTCCACACAACGGAGGCTAGGCTCTTCTAGACGTTTGATTTGCCGTTTGACCAATAATTCAAATGAAACCTCAGGCACAAACAAAGCAGGACGTGGGCCCTGAAAAAATAAAACTTAAGGCCTTTATTACAGGCACATATATTTTGGCTTTTCCCATTTTTTGCTTTTCTCATGAAAAATAGTATCAAGTTTGAGAGCAAAATAAATTATACAATGAATTTTTTTAAAAGACACCATATATAGCTTAAATAAAGCTCTATCCTCATTTGAAAAAATTCTGAGAGTTAAAAATATACTCACAGTAGCGTTTCTAATGGCAGTCAAAATGTCAATAGTATTAAGGCCACCTAGTGGGTCAACAGATTCTAAGGTTCGTCCAAAAGTCTCATGGAAAATGTAACATATTCTAGCACCACCGCATCTGAAAGGTAATGAAGTACATGATTTCTGGGAAAGAAGCTACAAGTTAGAAGTCTTTCTATAACCATTACGCTTATCTCACTTTCTGAGAAAGGCTTAGATAAGCAATTACATGTACACTATTCTCCTTTTCATATATTCTCAACTCCATCATGAACCAGTTTCTCTTAATTTTTTTTTTTTTTTTTAACGGAGAAAGGAGTCATTTCATGAAAGGTATATACTTATATATGTACAGTAAGGGTACTGTCAAACATCAGTTAAATAAAAATTACTAAACACCTTTCTTCTATCCTAGTTTTCAATTAGATGACATGCTCCTTAGGGACAGGAAACAATGTCTCATTTCTGTTCTGTCTGTAATCTAGAGAACAGGTTAGCAAACTTTTTCTGTAAAGGGCCAGATAGTAAAGATTATAGGCTTTTCAGATAATAAGGTCTCTGTCACAACTACACAACTCCGCTGTGGAGTGTAAAAGAGCCACAGAAAATGTGTAAACAAATGAGCATGTTTACATATATTGGTCTATGTTCCAATAAAACTTTATTTATACACACTGAAATTTAAATTTAATATTTTTACATGTTACATCTTCTGATTTATATTCAACCATCAAAAAATATACAGAAATCATTCTCAACTGTCAGGCTCTAGTTTGCCAATTTCCTGGTCTAGACCACTTAAGATCAGAAATTCTGCACCTCGGTTCTGGGCACCTTGGATTTCCTATCTTGTTTATTGCCCAGAAGCCCTGGTGTTACTTTTTTTTTTTTTTTAATTCAAGCTCAGTTGAGTATAAATAACATTATATCTCCTCAAATCATCTCTTTGTCTCTATATTTACTACCGTCATTCAGCATTTTCTTGTACTAGTCCAGACATGGGTACTAGTCTACTATAACAGGTGGTCTCCCTGCCTCCCAGCTTTCACCTTCTCCAGATAATTTTTTAGTAAATACCAGAATTATCCTTCTGAAACAGGGTACTTCCCTAACCAAAAATTGTTTTATTTTTTTATGCTAGAAAGCTCTCCAAATTCTAGAACAAGATATTCAAAACTTCCCAGTCTTATTCCTAGACACTTTACTTTCCTGCCTTATCTTGTTCTGTCCCATCACGGTACATGCCCATCTACAAATACATGCTCCATTATTCTTAGCTGTTTCCAAGCCAAAACCCTTCTCCATGCTTCCTGCCCAATTTCTATTCAAATCCCAACTCAAACACCTTCTTAACTATGGAGCTCTCTGAATCCTTGAAATAAATTTAAATCAACTCTCTTCATTGTTCTAAAAGCTTGATAGGTGATTATACATATATTTGCTATTTATAAAACTGGATAGATATTGTATACACTTTTCTGGATATGTATCATTTTGAACAACAAGTACTTAAAGATATTTGATTATATTCCTTTTTTGTCATCTACTTAAGCCTCATGTTACCTTGACCCACTTTATCCAATGAACTTCTTCAAGACCCATCTTAGTAATCTTTACTTCCCTCAATATGCCATATATTTAATAAAAACTCAATAGTCTATTAAACAATCCATCTCTTCATGGAGGAGTTTATTCATATAAAAGACCACCTGGGTCACATGAAGGTAGTAATAAACCTATGTATACACACACACACACACACACACGAGCCTTTGTGAATAAGCTCTATGGATTGTACCAATGTCCATCTCCTAGTTTTGTAATTGCACCTACTGTATCCTATTGTTCTCCTACTTTTGTTAATTATACTATAGCTATACAAGATATCAACAATGGGAGAGGGTAAACAGGACCTCCCT
>NW_006921687.1:4928402-4931942 GCF_000298275.1 Orycteropus afer afer
CTTATTAAACAGACCATTTGCCAAATACAAAAAAAATAAAATAAAATAAATATCCCCAGTGACAGGTAAAAGATAGTCTATCCAACATGATTTATATTTCTGTATAATTCAAAACAATTAAACTTTATCTAATAGTAAAGGACTGGTTAAACAAATGAGGATATATCTTAAAAGCTGTTGATGTCGCATCAACTCTGACTCATGGCAACCCTATGTGTTACTACAAAGCAGAACTGCCCTATAAGGTATATTTAGCTGTAATCTTTATGGAAGCAGATTGCCAAGACTTTCTTCTGTGGTGCTGCAGGATGGGTTTCAATCACCAACCCTTGGTTAGTAGTCAAGTGCAAACCATCTGCACCACTCAGGAACATCTCTAACAAGTAAATAACTATGCAAATCTTAAAAATGATAATATAGTTGTATAATTAATATTAGGAAGTTAGTTGTGATATGTTGATTAAAGAAATTATTTCAAAATAGCATGTATAGCTGATTTTTACAGATATATAATATAAGCATTTATATGTTTGTATAGATGCACAGAAAAATGTCTGGAAGGTCAATGCCAAACTGTTGGCAGAGATTATCTCTGTGGGTGACTTAAGGGTAAGTTTGTTATTTTTTATTCTCTTTTACTATTGGCATTTTCTGTGAGCTCTGGTAACATAGTGCCTAAGGCACTTGACTGCTAACAAGAAGGCTGGCGGTTCAAACCCACCAGCCACTCCTCAGAAGAAATTTGGGCAATCTACTTCCATAGTGATACTGCCTCGGAAACCCAAGTTGGGCCTGACTCGATGGCACATAACAACAACAACAATTGGCATTTTCTAATGTTTTTTCAATTATACTTCAATTATTAAAGAAACAAATATTTTAAAAGTTAAATTAGGGAGTATTAAAAAATAATGCTTATAAATTTAAAATCTTGTTTAAAAAATACCTGAAATTTTTACTGTGCTTTTATATAGTTTATAAAGCAATTTTACATACATATCAGACACACATCATATTATTTCTATAAAATGCTATCACTGTTTTATAGAAAGGAGCTCTGGTGGTGTAGTAGTTAAGGCATTTGGCTGCTAACCAAAAGGTAGGTGGTTCGAAACCACCAGCTTCTCTGTGGAAGAACGATGGAGTCGTCTGCTTCCGTAAAGATTTACAGCCTTAGAAACTCAATGGAGATCACTATGCATCAGAAATGACTCAGTGGCAGTGAGTTTAGTTTCTGTTGTTGTTGTTTTATACGTATAATAAATATAAATATAAATCACAATTAAAGATGCTTAGTTACAGAGGCACTTTTAACAAAAGATTAAGTGATTTAGCAATTCTGGTAAACAAATCCACAGAAAAATCTATTACTTACAGCTCTGAAGTTTCAATATATTTTGCAGTTCCTTCAATAGTGTTGCAATATTCTGTGGCAAATTTGGTAATAAGCTGAAGTAAAGTAGCACTTTTATCATCTACAGGTTCACCATAGCTATTTAGAAGAGATTGATATTGAGCAGCTAGAACATTGATTCTTGTTTTCAACTCTGGTAAGCAATCTCTGATGTGATGCATCAGTAACCTAACAAAGGTTAGAAACAAAGGATTTTAAAGTAAAACTCTACATTCTGAATACTCAAACAGGTCAGATTTTTAAAATGCAAATAAAGGAGAAAATCTGTTAAATAATTTGTCCTAATAGGAAATAAGGCAACCTTACAATACAGGTGAATACTTAGCTTGAAAAATAACAAGAACTATTTCAGTCAATGCTGTTTTAATTTGCCTTAGTCCTATCAAACTGTAGTAATTTGTAAGGAATCAAATATACAATGAAAAAAAGAAAAAAAAATTATTTTCATATTATTGCAAGGTACTCAAAGAAAGTAACCTACTTGATCTAATTCTATCTATATATTTTGGTTTCATTGACTTTTATTTTACAGTAGGTACCCACCATAGTGAAAATTAATCTTCTTAGTATCTTTGCTCATCTTAATAAATTAATCTATTTAGAGATTGTGGAAAATAAAGCAAAAGAGTAAATGGCTTTCACTGTAGTCATTTTCAAATTATCTAGAAATGTCTTCTAATCTCTATACCACATCAGTGGGTATTCAGAATTGAAGGTACATAGTTTGAATTCTACTATGAATAGAAATAAAAGACAAGCAAAATTAAAAATAGGTTATATAAAAACCAGTCATTTAATTCAGTTATTGAAATCCAAAGTGGAAATGAAATCCTTTGCTACCCAGTTTTATCCTTAAGGTGTCAGAAATTTCAGCTAAAATTTTTTTAAATTCACTTTATCATTCTAAACAACATGATGATTTACTGCCAATCACCCCAGTAAAAATGACACCTGCTTTATAAGACCCTAATATAAAAGAAACCAAATGTGAAAGTGTACACACAAGAAAAATTTAAAAACTGGCATAAGAAAGGTCCTAGATACCTACTGCAAACCAAAAGATAAAAAAAAAATGTTACCTGTTTAGAGTCCTAGCAAGATACTTTGTTCCATTTCTATTGGCCAGAGATGGGTATTTCTTTTGAAGAAATGCATATTCATCACGGATTGAATCAGTTACACTCTTCTTATTGTTAATATCTAACTGGCTCCTAAAGTTGAATAATAGCAACACTGTTTAAGTACAGTCAAATTGTGGTCCTTATATAGTGACAGGGAGCTCTGGTAGCATAGTGCCTAAGGCACTTGACTGCTAACCAGAAGGCTGGTGGTTCAAACCCACCAGCCACTCCTCGGAAGGAAGGTTGGGCAATCTACTTCCATAGTGATACCGCCTCAGAAACCCAAGGAGGGGTCACTATGAGTCGGGGCCAACTTGATGGCACATAACAACACAACAACAACATATAGTGACAGGTGGTGATGATGACAGCCTAACATTTATTAAATTCTTATCGCACACCAGGCATTGTTCTTAATGCTTGATGCAGCTTATTTTGCTTAATTCTCACAATAATTCTATGTGATAGACAATAATTCTATGTGATGAGTACTATTAAAGGAACTTAAGCTCAGAGATTAACTAATTTACTCAACTTTGCACATTATGCAGCACAGCCAAGTTTAAACTATATGACTTACAAATAATTAATGATTATTACTATTAACTGTAGTAAAATGAAATACCATTCTTTTTTTTTTTTCTTTCACGTCTTTTCAGATGCAATATTCTTTAAGGAGCAGGAATAGACTTAATGTACTTAAATGTGTGTTTTAATCAACTGTATCTTTTTCCATGGACAGGCAACTAATTTCTATCAAAAACATCTAAGTTAATTTGAAGTGCAGTCATGTACAAAATACAACAAATTACACCACCTGCTTGCGTGACCAATTAATAGAAGCAGACAGTTAGAGTGGATCTTAAAGATATAATTTACTGAAACATTTTCATTTTTAAAAGGTCCAAAACTCCAAGATGTTAGGTATCACTTAAACCCACATTTTATCTCATTTGTGGAAGCACTGGAACTAGAACCCAGATCTTACGACAATTTCAGTACTTG
>NW_006921687.1:4932507-4939179 GCF_000298275.1 Orycteropus afer afer
CGGCACATAACAACAACAACAACAATGCTAGGGGCTAAAAACACAATCTATTAAAATCCTACCACCACAACAGACTTCTTCATTGGGTGCAAATTAAAGTATTTTTGGAGGTTCCTTACCTAGTGCCTAAGTCATGGCTTAACATAAGAGACAAGAATTCTTAAAGCCTAACTATTAAATAATCTTCCATTTTGTGGCATTGCTTACATTAGACACATTTCCCATTAAAAACATTTATAAGAGACTTTAGTGAATCTCTCTTCTCCCTGTATTGTTAAATGCCATAGAGTTGATTTCAGCTCACAGCAACCTATGTGGCAGAGTACATACAGCTGCCTCACAGGATGTTCTAGGCTATAATCTTCAATCTTCACAGGAGCAGAAGGCCAAGTCTTTCTCCTACAAAGCAGTTGATGGATTTGAACCACCAACCTTTCAGTTAGCAGGCAAGCACTAAACTGTTGTGCCTCCAGGGCTCTTTCTTTTCTCCATATAGCAGTTAATTCTTTAGCAATACCAAGACTGTATTAAAATGGGTAGGGGGAGGAGAGAAGTACACTGTCCCATTTTAGTGACTGATTTTAGAAATTCAGATTGCTTTGAAGCGAGAATGCTGCAGTTCTTATCACACTGATTGCTAACCTGTTAACTACTCCAATTATTCCAAGCTTGACTGGTATAACCCTTCCCATCAATACATCCATGGCATCAGTACCCGCATCCATGAGATCAAGTTTTGTGATTACAGCTAAGGTTCTGCGACCTGATAAATACAAAAAAAAGGAAATGACACATTAAAAAAAGCCACTGAATATTAAATAAAGAAAAAATGCTTATCTAGAATCTCAATTAACATTATTTCTGTCATAACTGGTAATGCTTTGTTTACAAATAATTTAAATTTTTTTTACATGTGATTTATTAGCTCCTAGGACTTTTTATCTTTGTGGAAGTAGACTGCCTCATCTTCCTCATGTAGTACAGGTAATGGGTTTGAACTGCCAACCTTGGAGTTAGCAGCCAAATACTTTACCCACTATACTACTGGAGCTCTTAAAGAACATACAGACATTACTCAAAAGGAAATACATTACTCTTAAAGGAAATACAGACATTACTCAATTTATAGTTACAAAGAAATTATATACTATAGTGTTAATTATGAATTTTGCAATGTGTGAAAGTCTCAAAATATAACTCTTATAAATATCAAAATATTTAAAAATATCTAAATAAACATTTAGCAGGCATTTGGCTGCTAGCCCCAAGATTAGCAGCTGCTCCACAGAAGGAAAATGGGGCAATCTACTTTTGTAAAGATTTACAGCCTTGTAAGCCCACTGGGGGTCACTATGAGTCAGAATTGACTTGATGGTAGTGAGTTTGGTTATGATTTGAGGACTTTTTTAAAAAAAATTTATTTTTTTTTTTATATGCAGTTCTATGAGTTTTAACAAATGCAAAGAGTTCTGTCACTACCACCTCAACACACAGAACAGTTCCATTGCTCCCTAAAATTTTCTTGTGCTATCCAATAAAATATCCTTTCCAACCTTATTTTTGCCTTTGCCAAAACATTATATAAATGGAATCAGTATGTAGCCTTTTGAGCCTGGCTTATTTTACTCAGTATAATTCATTTGAATCTTTCATGTCCTTGCATTTATCACTAGTTTACTCCTTTTTATGGCTGAGTAGTGTTTGTTCCATTGAATAGACATACTAAGTTTAGTTATTCATTTCCCATTTGTTTCCAGTTTAGGGATAGTATGAATAAAGCTGCTGTAAATGTTTGCACACAGGTTTTATATGAACATAGGCTTTCATTTAACTTGAGTAAATAATTAAGAATAATGAGACTGCTGATTTAACTATATAAGAAACTGCCAAATTGTTTTCCAAAGTGGCTGAACCATTTTGCATTCCTATCAGCAATGCTTGAGAGTTCCAGCTGGTTGGCATATGTACAATTTTACTCATGGTATTTTTCAATTATAAGAATTTCTCTATATTGTTCCAAATGTACAAAAATCACCCTTTTTAATAATTTCATATTATGCTGTTATTGGCAAACATCCTAATATACTTAATCACTCCTATTATTGACATTTTCGGTTAAATGCAATTTTTTTACACTATAAATAATACTGGATTGAATTATATCCTTCTATTTCTTAAAATTAAGATTACTAAACCAAAACTGTTGTTATTGTTGTTATGTGCCGTCAAGTCGGACCCAACTCATAGTGACTCCTCCTTGGGTTTCTGAGGCAGTATCACTACAGAAGTAGATTGCCCCATCATCCTTCCGAGGAGTGGCTACGATCATATTTATAGCTTCAGGGTTGGCTTAAAATATAATTAATGCATATAATGTGCTTGACAGTTTAAATCAAGACATGAGAAATCCTCTGATATAGTTTATCTATTAATTAATCTAACTGAAATGAACATGAATTACTTATATAGTAAACACATTTCTTAAAAACAAAATATTATTATTTTATAATTCCATCTGTACTTATTTAGAAGCCTTAGAACTAACATTTCCTATCAAGTTTTATTCAAAATTCTAAAAAGCAGGAAAAGAGAAACATGATAGAGACCATAGCCCTTCCAATTACTCAGGTAAAATAATTTGTTTTATTATGGGGCAAAACATACATGAGTTGATTCCAACTCATAGTGACTCCCTGCACAGCATGAATGAAACCCTGGCCAGTCCTATGCCATAGGCAAAGTCATTGCTATATTTGAGCCTATTGTTGCAGCTACTATGTCAGCAGCAATAATAACCACTGTCTTACAAGCTTGCTTTTTATATATACTAAGATACACGTGACATTATTAAGTCAAGTATAATATACT
Source organism: Orycteropus afer afer (assembly GCF_000298275.1). Classification (NCBI taxonomy): domain Eukaryota; kingdom Metazoa; phylum Chordata; class Mammalia; order Tubulidentata; family Orycteropodidae; genus Orycteropus; species Orycteropus afer. The sequence goes on from NW_006921687.1 coordinate 4,935,376, forward strand.
GACTCTCAGTATGAACCCTTAGGGTTATACATGCTTCATAAAATAACTTTACCTATATTTCTAAGAATGCTTTCTGACTTGAGCAGGTCTAAACATTTTCTACCTCTGTAGAATATATATAGTATAATGACTTTACCATAAATAATCTACTGTGATTATCTACTATGAGAGTTATTCATTCTTAGAAGCCAGCCATTCAAAAACCTAAACAGTTTTACTTACACAAAACAAGAAAACCTTTTTGAAAAGCTACATGGTTATTTGGGAGCTCTGGTAGCATAGTGGCTAAGGCACTTGACTGCTAACCAGAAGGCTGGCGGTTCAAACCCACCAGCCACTCCTCGGAAGGAAGGTTGGGCAATCCTACTTCTGTAGTGATACTGCCTCGGAAACCCAAGGAGGGGTCGCTATGAGTCAGGGCTGACTCGACGGCACATAATAACAACAACAACAACATGGTTATTTAAAAATCATAAGGTAACCTTTACAAATACGGACACTGCGTGAAGTATTTTTGCCGGTCTGTATAGCAACTTATCCAATCTACTCATCAGAATTTCTATTTGAAATTATAAGCAAAATAGGAAAGCATTATTTTTTAAAGGTATTAATAACTTAGAGATACTTCTCTTAAAAATAAAAATTCTTTTCATGAGAGTAGATTACCTTTGTAAATCAAGCATCTCATTAAATATTAGCATCTGTTCTTACCATCTGGATCCACCTCTCTTGAAATTTTAAGTGCCTCTGATGTTGCCATATCTGTATTAGCAGCAGTGACAGCAAGGATAATGGAATTTGGATTGCTGATAAAGCGAAGAATGAGCTCTCTGATTTGAAGCTCAATATCTTTAGGTTGATCACCTACAGGCACCTAAACCAAACAGATGAGCAAAGAACTAATAATAAAAATCAATTGAGCTCTTTTAAAATATTTTCCTTTAATCCACAGAATACAGACATCACTTAATTTATATATATAGTTAAAAAGAAGAAATTATATACTATATTGGTGCTTATAAATTTTACAATGTGTGAAAGTCTCAAAATATAACCCCTATGAATATAAAAAGTTTATCTTTGTGCAAGTCTACGTAGCACAATCCTATGCTAAGAATTGGCCAATGTTAAGTGCCTAAAGACAAGTTCATTCATTCAATTCACAAGCATTTATTGGCAGCCTACTATATTTCAGAGGAGTTCTGGTAGCATAGTGCCTAAGGCACTTGACTGCTAACCAGAAGGCTGGCAGTTCAAACCCACCAGCCGCTCCTTGGAAGGAAGGCTGGGCAATCTACTTCCGTAGTGATACTGCCTCAGCAACCCAAGGAGGGGTCGCTATGAGTCGGCGCCAACTCGATGGCACATAACAACAACAACTATATTTCAGACATTATCCTATGTGACAGGTTGTCACAGAGCTTGTATTTTAGTGATGAGAAGCAGACAATAAACACAGAAACTACATCTTTCTCCTGCGGAGTAGCTGGTGGGTTTAGATCACTGAGTGAGCAGCCAAGCACTTACCCACTGTGCCACCATGGCTCCATATACATACATACATGTATATACTATCCAGATAATGGTAAGGACTCTGGGGGAAAAAGGCAGAAAAGGCTAGGGAGTGATTTTTAAGTATTATTTTAAATTATATTATGCTTTTAAATAGAGTAGTCAAGGAAGACCTCACAATGACCAAGATTTTGAGAAGAAAGAGCAGAAAATAGAGGTGGGTAAGGGATATGTCCTTGCAGCGTGAAGAAAATGTTAGAGTAAACAATACAGGCTCGAGCAGAAGGAGTGAGGGAACAATGACAGGGACAAATCAAGTAGAGACTTATAGATCTCTGTACGAATGCTTTGTATTCTAAGTGAAATGACATGCAACTAGAAAGATTTTGACTCAAGGAATAACACAACCTAATTTTCACTTCAATATAGCCTCACCATGTGGTTATTAGGTGCCATCAAGTTGGTTCCAACTCATAGTGTCTCCCTGCACAGCATGAATGAAACCCTGGCCAGTCCTATGCCACAGGCACAGTCATTGCTTTATTTGAGCCTATTGTTGCAGCTACTGTGTCAATCTATCCTGTTGAGGGTCTTCCTCTTTTTTTTTTTTTTTTGCTGACCCTCTAGTTTACCAAGTGTAATGTCCTTCTTCAGGAACTGGTCCTTATGTTAACATGAGTACTTTAGATGAAGTCTTGCCATCCACACTTCCTTCCTTCTTCCTTGCTTCTTTCCCTTCCTCCTTTCCTTCCTTCCTTTATTTTTGCAGTGTTTTCTCCCCTCCTCTCCCACCCCTGATAACCAACGAAGTTTCCTTCCATATATAAACCTTTTCTTGACTTTATACAATAATTAATACAATATTCGTCCTTCTGTGATTGACTTACTTCACTCCACATAATATCCTCCAAGTTCATGCATGTTAGGCAGTGTTTTGCAGATTCTACATTATTTAGCATTGCATAGTATTCCATTGTGTGTATGTACCATAGTTTGCTTATCCATACTTCTGTTAATGGGCACCTAGGTTGTTTCCATCATTTTGCTATTGTAAATAGTGCTGTGATGAATATCAGTGTGCACATATCTGTACTTGTCCTAGCTCTCACTTCTTTAGGATATATACCTCGTAATGGAATTGCTGGATCAAAAGGTCTTTCTAATTCCAACTTTTTAAGAAATCACCATACTGCTTTACACAGTGGTTTTATCATTTGACAGTCCCAACTAGCAGTGTATGAGAGTCCCAACCTCTCTACATCCTCACCAGCATTTGTTATTTTCTGTCTTGTTGAACTTTGTTATCAGTGCTGGGGCCAGATGGTACCTCACTGTGGTCTTGATTTGCATCTCTCTATCCCTCCTTGGGTTTCTGAGGTGGTATCTCTACAAAAGTAGATTGCCCAATCTTCTTCTGAGGAGTGGCCCATGGGTTTGAACCGCCAGCCTGCTGGTTAGCAGTCAAATGCCTTAAGCACTACACCACCAGAGCTCCCTTTATTTTAATGGCTAATGAGGGAGCTCTGGTACCATAGTGCTTAGGGCATGTAACTGCTAACCAGAAGGCTAGCAGTTCAAACCCACCAGCCACTCCTCGGAAGAAAGACTGGGCAATCTACTTCCGTAGAGATACTGCCTCAGAACCCAGGGAGGGGTTGCTATGAGTCGGGATCGACTTGACAGCAATGAGTTGAATGGCTAATGAAAAAAAATGGAGCCTGTTGATGTACTGCCTAGGCAACTGACTGCTCAACAGAAGGTTGGGGGTTCAAACCCACCAGCCACTCCTCAGAAGGAAGAGTGAGTAATCTACTTCCGTAAAGATTTACCACCTTGAAAACCCAAAGAGGATCGCTATGAGTGAGAATAAGGAGCTCTAGTGGCATAGTGCCTAAGGCTTTTGAGTGGTAACCAAAAGGTTAGCGGTTCAAATCTACCAGTCACTCTGCAGAAGGAAAACTGGGCAGCCTACTTCTGTAGACTTACCACCTTAGAAACCCAATGACAGTCACTATGAGTCAGAATCGACTCGATGGCACTGAGTTCGGTTTTAGTTTGTTGGCCGCCTGAATATCCTTTTTGGTGAAGTGTCTATTCATATCTTCTGCCCGTTTTTTAATTGGATTGTTTGTCTTTATGTTGTTGAGGTGCTGGAGTTTTCTATAAATTTTAGAGATAAGTCCCCTGTCAGATATATGATTGCTGAATACTTTTTCCCAATCTGTAGGTTCTCTCTTTACTCTTTTCAAGAAGTCTTTTAAAGCACATAAAAATTTAAATTTTAGAAGGTCC
>NW_006921687.1:4939825-4942602 GCF_000298275.1 Orycteropus afer afer
GGGTTTGAACCGCCAGCCTTCTGGTTAGCAGTCAAGTGCTTTAGCCACTATGCTACCAGAGCTCCTCTCCATATACAATTAGTGATTGTTTTTTCCATATCCTGAAAGAATATTGATGGGGATCTGGATTCAGATTGCACTGAATGTATAGATTGCTTTGGGTAGTATTGACATTTTCACAATGTTCAATCTTCCTATCCATGAACATGTTATGTTCTTCCATTTATGTAGCTCTCTTAGGGTTTCTTGAAGTAGTGCTTTGTAGTTTTTTTTGTACAGGTCTTTTGTGTGTCTAGTGAGAAATATTCTCATGTATTTTATATTTTTTGATAGCTATTATAAATGGTATTAAATTCCTTATTTCCTTTTCAGCAATCTCTTGGCTAGTGTACAGGAATCCAACTGATTTCTGTATGTTGATCTTGTATCCTGTCCCTATGCTAAATCTCTCAATTAGTTCCAGTAGTTTTTTTGCTGAGTCTCTTGGGTATTCTATGTATAGAATCATATCATCAGCAAATAGGGATAGTCTGATTTCCTCCTTACCAATATGGATGCCTTTGATTTCCCTTTCTTGCCACATTGCCCTGGCTAGTCCTTCCAACACAATGTAGAATACAAGTGGTGATAGAGGGAATGGTTTCAGTCTCTCTCCATTGAGAATAATGTTGGCTGTTTGTTTTGCATATATGCTCTTCATTATGTTGAGGAATGTCCCTTCTATTCCTATCAGCTAAGAGTTTTTATCAGGAATGGGTGTTGGATTTTATAAAATGCCTTTTCTGCATCGATATGATCATGTGGTTCTTTCCCTTTGTTTTATTTATGTGGTGGATGATGATGATTTTTTTTTAATATTGACCTATCCTTGCACACCTGGTATGAAACCCATTTGGTCATGATGTATTATTTTTTGGATATGTTGTTGGAGTCTATTGGCTAGGATTTTGTTGAAGATTTCTGCATATACATTCATGAGGAATACTGGTCTGTAGTTTTCCTTTTTAGTGATGTCTTTGCCTGGGTTTGGTATCAAGGTTATGCTTGCTTCATAAAATGAATTTGGGAGTATTCCATCCTTTTCTATGTTCTGGAATAGTGTGAGTAGGATTGGTGCCAGTTCTTCTCCGAATGTTCGGTAGAATTCTTCAGTGAAACTGTGTGGACCAGGGCTTTTTTTAATTGGCAATTTTTTTACGACCTGTTCAATTTCTTCTTTTGTTATTGGTCTGTTCAAATTTTCCACCTCAGTCTGTGTTAGTTTAGGTAAGTAGTATGTTTCTAGAAATCTGCCTATTTCTTCTAGATTCTAAAATTTGTTATAGTTATTCATAATATCCTAATGTTATCCTTTTAATTTTTGTGGTTCTGTTGTGACATAGCCTAATTTGTTTCTTATTCCTGTTATTTTTATTCTCTCCTTTTCCTTTGTCAGATCTGCCAGTGGTATGTCAGTTTTATTAATCTTTTCAAAAAACCAACTTATGGTCTTGTTGATTTTTTTCTGTTATCTATTTTCTGTTTCATTCATTTCTGCTCAAATCTGCATTACATCATTTCTTCTGGTAGCTGTAGACTTTTTTTGTTGCTCTTTTTCTAATTTTTGGAGATGTAGGGTTAAGGTGTTGATTTTGTCTCTTTCTTCTTTTTTGATGTATTCATTTATTATTTTAAATTGGCCTCTGAACATTGCTTTTGCTGTGTCCCAAAGATCTCAGTATGTTGTATTTTCATTCTCCTTTGATTCAAGGAATTTAATTTTTTATTTCTTTTATTACCCAGTCATTTTTAAGGAGGGTGTTACTCAGTTTCCATGTGTTTGTTTGTTTTTCTGTTGCTCTTCCTTCCTATTGTTGATTTCTAATTTCATAGCACTGTGATCTGAGAAGATGCTTGGCAGAATTCAATTTTAGAATTTTAAAATTTATTGAGGCTTGCTTTGTGGCCTAACATATGGTCTATCTTGGAGAATGTTCCATATGCACTGGAAAAGGAAGCTCTGGTGGCACAGTGCCCAAGGCATTTGATTGCTAACCAGAAGGCTGGCATTTCAAACCCACCAGTCATTTCTCGGAAGGAAGATTAGGCAATCTACTTCCTTAATGATACCACCTTGGAAACTGAAGGGGGGGTCGTTATGAGCAGGATGTGACTCGATGGCAGTGAATTAGTGAGTTTTTGTGCTGTTGTTGGGTGAAGTGCTGTGTAGATGTCTATAAGGTCAAGCTGTTGGATTGTATTGTTTAATTCTTCTGTGTCGTTGAGATTTTTTCCAGTTGTTCTATCTTTGATTGAAAGTGGTGTATTAAAGTCTCCTAAAGGTTGGGCAATCTACTTCTGTAGTGATACTGCCTCGGAAACCCAAAGAGGGATCGCTAGAGTCGGGGCCAACTCGACGGCACATAACAACAACAACAACAACTATGACTGTGGAGTCATCTATTTGTCTTCTCTATTCTGTTAGTCTGATTTATGTATTTTGGGAATCTTTCATTGGATGCATAGATACTTATTATGGTTATGACCTCTTGTTCAGTCGATCCTTTAATGATTATATAATGTCCTTCCTTGTCTCATGGTGGTTTTTGTTTGAAAGTCAGTTTTATCAGGGAGTTCCGGTAAGGTGGCGGACTAGGCAGAAAGACTGCACAGACCCTCTTCAACAAAGAAAAGGGAAAACAATTAACACAGACACAGAAGATAATCCTGGACCCCTGAGCCTTGAAGGGAAGGATATAGGAGTGGACTAAACCCCAACTAGCAGAAGAATTTGCATG
>NW_006921687.1:4945047-4945555 GCF_000298275.1 Orycteropus afer afer
ATCACAATAAAAAAGAGGACAAGCAACAAATATTCAGCATAACTAAAATAACAGCAACAGAGGAAATGATAATTAGTCCATTACTGTAAAAGTTAAGGAAAGGTTTATCTATAGAAGGAAATTTTCTTTGTTGGTTACCAGGGATGGGAGGGGAGGGGAGAGGAGGGGAGGGAACGCTCTTAGATAGAATATTGATTTGGGTGAAGAGAAGGGCAATGTACCAAATGTGAGTGACCAATATGGTGGCACTGAGGAAGACAAAGACATAGAGAGGTACATGGGAGGTATAGACAACAAAGATGAACCCTTTTGCACATACAGTATTGCGTTGTCAGTGAAGGCAAACATGGGTATATGGGTGGATTGATGGGTGGACAGGCTTAACTATTAGGTATGTCTATGAAACGGGGAGTGTATCCAAGAATATGCATAGGGATGGCAGACAATGGTCCTATAAGTGTATGTGAATGATCAGAATTCCCAGGCATATAGTAGAGCTGACAAGGGG
>NW_006921687.1:4946738-4964730 GCF_000298275.1 Orycteropus afer afer
TTGAGTATCTTTTTTCTGACCTTTGATTTTTACTCTATTTGTGTCTTTCTCTCTAAGGTGGGTCTTTTACAGACAGCATATTGATGGATTTTGTTTTCTTATCCAGTTTACAACTCTCTGCCTGTTGAGTGGCGCATTTAATCCATTGACATTCAGTGTAATTATCAACAAGTATGACTTTGTTAGTGTCATTTTGTTATGTGGTTTTTCATGGGGTTGCTCATTTCTTTGTTCCATATAATTTTCTGTACTGAGCTCATTTTGCTTATGAATCGTGTCATTACTGACTTCATTGCTATTGTTTTATTATTTGCTAAATATTTGTGCTTGTCCTCTTTTTTATTTTGGTATCATTTTTCTTTGATATCATTTTATTTTTATATCATTTTTCTTTAAGGTTACCCTGTGATTTATAATTTTCTTTCCAAGTTTAGAATTAGTCTGTTCTATCTTGCAATTGTCTTCACTTCCTCACCATTTTGAAGTTATGTAACTATACAAATTTTTCTATTTGATTTGCAGTTGTCCTCATTTGCCAATTGATGTCTCTGGTTCCCTGTTTACAGTCTTGCAGGCTTGTTTACTCTGGCTTGTTCTATAACTAGGTTGGTTTCTGGGTTATGTTATCATGTGTGTTAATGCTTGGTTATTGTTTGCTGGTTTGGTTCTCTGTCTAAAGGACTCTCGTTGGTGTCTCATGTAAGACTGGTCTGGCTTTACCAAATTTCTTTCATTTCTGCTTATCTGGAAATGTTCTAATTTGACCATCATATGTGAGGGACAATTTTGCCGGCTATATAATCCCTGGTTGGAAATTTTTTCTGTCAGGTTATATATATAATATATAACCAATAAAACCATCCATTGCCTTCTTGGATGCATGGTTTGCTGAAAAATCAGAGCTTAGTCTTATTGGTTGCCCTTTGTAGGTAACTTTCCATTTTTCCCATGCTGCTTTCATGACTCTTTGTCTTTGGTTTTGGTTAGTTTAATGATGATCAATCTTGGTGATTTTCTTTTGGGGTCTGTCCTGTTTGAGGTTGTTTGGACTTCTTGAATATTCTCGTTTGTCATCATATCAGGGAAATTCTCTTCCAACAAATCTGGCAGAATTTTCTCTGTGGTTTTATTTGTCTCTTCTTGTTCTGGAATTCCAATTACATGTAGGTTATTCCTTTTGATGGTATCCCACATGAACCTTAGGCTTTCTTCATTTTGTTTTGATCTTTTTTCCTAAGTGATCGCTTTACAAAGAAGTATTGAGGTATTTGTCTTCAATCTCACTAAGTCTGTCTTCCATTGATTTAGTTCTACTCCTTTGCCCATGCAATGTGTTATCTATTTCTGACAATTTAGTATTAACCTTCTGAATTTCTAAGTATAGATTTTGAATCATTTCTAATTTTTAATTTGTCATTTTGTTCTTGTATTGTCTTCCAAAATTGTTCTAGGGTTTTCTCTGTGTTTTCTTCAATTTTGTCAGTGTTTTCCTCAACCTTTCCCTCAATCCATTCAAAGTACCTAAACATAATTCTTTTGAATTCCTTATCAGGGAGGTCCAGTGCTGCTTCTTCCACAGAGATGTGTTTTGGGGCTGTGCTCTGGTCCCTTGTTCCTACTGCTTTATCTTGCTTTTTTGTGTGCACTGTGATGGTCTGTTCTTTCTATTGTAACGTTTTTGTGTTCATATTTAATTAGTGATTGGATGTTGGAGAGATTCATCCCAGATTTTCATTTTCTTTGTTTTGTTTGCACATATCTGAGTAAGCAGAATACTGTATTCCTCTATTCACTAGATGGCAGCACTTATGACCTCACCACTGTTTTCCTTTCCAGTCGTCAGCCTCCCATTGTCTGTACTGTCTTTGGCAAGGGGAACCCTTTCTTAGGTCCCTGGAATCTGAATGAGAATGCTGTCACTTTAAATATTCAAAATGGCCACCGCTCATAAGCATTCATAATGGCTGCACCCAGCCACCACTTGTAAACTTTCAAAATGGCTGCACCCTCTGGACAACCGAAACTTTAGTTTGTCTCCCTCTTTGCTGTTTCCTTTCAGTCATCAGGTACCTGAGTAGTCCATGTGGCCCTTGGTGAGTAGGGCCAATTTTTAGGTTAATTCTCAGGTCCTAACACCACTTGGAAACATTCAGGCTGTCTATGCCATCAGGGCAGTTGACAGTCTGCAGCTCCATTTTTCTCCTTACTCACTGTTTTCATTCAGCTTCTTCTGTTGTTGTGGTTGTTATGTGCCGTCAAGTTGGCCCCGACTCATAGCGACCTCTCCTTGGGTTTCCAAGGCAGTATCACTACAGAAGTAGATTGACCAACCTTCCTTCTGAGGAGTTGGTGTTTAATCCACTTCTATATCCTTCCATTCAAAGCTCAGGGTTCCAAGATTATCTTTTGTATCTGTGTCAACTGGTTTCTCTTTTCTTGGTTGAAGATGGTCTTTGTAGCTTATCTGACTATTTTGCCATCTTACCAGAAGTCCCCACCATCCTTGCTTCTAGGAGCATTCCAGCTGTATTTTTTCCAAGACAGATTTTCTTATTCTTCTGGCAGTCCACGGTATAGTCAATATTCTTTGCCAACACCATAATTTAAAGGCATCAATTCTTTCTGTCTTCCTTATTCACTGTTCAGTTTCTGTATACATATGAGGCAAACGAAAATACCTTGACTTAAGCCAGGCACACCTTACTTCTCAAGGAGGTATCTTTGCTTTATGATACTTTTTTTTTTTTGCAGCAGCAGCTGATTTGCCCAATAAAATATGTCATCTGATTTGCTAGCTGCTGCTTCCATGGGTGTTGATTGTGGATCCAAGTAAAATGAAATCCTTGACAACATCAATCTTTTCTCCATTTATCATAATTTTGCTAACTGATCCAGTTGTCAGGAGTTTGAGTGGAGATGTAATCCACACTGTAGGCTGTATTCTTTGATCTTCATCAGTGCTTCAAATCCTCTTCACTTTCAGCAAGCAAAGTCGTGTCATTTGCATATTACAGGTTGTTAATGAGTCTTCCTCCAATCCTGGTGTCATGTTCTTCATATAGTCCAGTTTCTCAAATTATCTGCTCAGTATATAGATTAAATAAGTGTGGTAAAAGGATACAACACTGAAGCACACCTTTCCTGACTTTAAACCATTCAGTATGCTGTTGTTCTATTCAAACCGTTGCCTCTTGGTCTATGTACAGGTTCCTCATGAGCACAGTTAAGTATTCTGCAATGTTATCCATAATTTGTTATGATCCACACTGTAGAATGCATTAGCATAGTCAATAAAACACAGGTAAATATCTTTCTGGTGTTCTTTGCTTTCAACCAGTATCCATCTGTCATCAGCAAAGATATCCTTCACTACATGCCCTCTTGTAAATCTTGATCGAATTTCTGGCAGTTCTCTGCTGATTCACTGCTGCAACCATTTTTTAATTATCTTCAGCAATAAACATTATTGTTAGTATTGTTCAGTAATTTTCACATTCTGTTGGATCACTTTTCTTTGGAATTGGCACAAATACGCATGTCTTCCAGCTGACTGGCCAGGTAGCTGTCTCCCAATTTCTTTGCATAGATGAGTGAGCACTTCCACCACTGCATCCGTTTCTTAAAACATCTCTGCCAATTCCTGGATCCTGGTTTTTGGCCAGTGCCTTCAGTGCAGCTTAGACTTCTTCCTTCAGTACCATCATTCTTGATCATATGCTACCTCCTATATGGTTAAACTTCAATCAATTCTTGTTGTAGAGTGACTCTGTGTATTCCTTTTGTTTTCTTTTGAAGCTTCCTGCATCATTTAGTGTTTTGCTTATAGACTCCATCAGTATTGCAAAGTGAGGCTTGAATGTTTTTTTTTTCCTATTCCTTCAGCTTGGGAAGTGCTGCGCATGTTCTTCCCTTTTGGTTTTCTAATTCCACGTCTCTGCACCTTTCATTAAAGTATTTGTCTTCTTGAGCTGCCTTCTAAAATCTTCTGTTCAGCTCTTTACTTCATCATCTCTTCTATTTGTTTTAGCCACTCCATGTTCAAAAGCAAATTGTTGTTGTTGTTATGTGCCATCGAGTTGGACCCGACTCATAGCGACCCCTCCTTGGGTTTCCGAGGCAGTATCACTACAGAAATACATTGCCCAACCTTCCTTCTAAGGAGTGGCTGGTGGGTTTGAACCGCCAGCCTTCTGGTTAGCAGTCAAGTACCTTAGATACTATGCTACCAGAGCTCCTAAAAGCAAATTAAGGCCTTTAAAAGCAAGCATCATTCTAGTGAAAAACAGATTATAAAGAAGACTGGTTGCAGTAATCCAGGTGAGATATGGTATCTATGAATTTGTACGACATGATAGGATTCTGCATACATTTGAGTCAATAAGATTTTTTGACAGAGGAAACAGGATGTGAGATAAAGAAATATCAAGAATGTCTCCAAACTTTTTGGCCTAAGCAACAGGTAGAATGAAGGTGCCATTTTGAGATGAGAAGAACTAAGGATTAAGTCTTGTTGAGGAAAGGTCAGAAATTTGGTGCCAGACATGTCAAATTTGAAATGCCCATTAGACACTGAAGTATATATATCAAGTTGTTGTTGTTGTTGTTATGTGCTGTCGAGTCAAACCCGACTCATAGCGACCCCTCCTTGGGTTTCCGAGGCAGTATCACTACGGAAGTAGGATTGCCCAAAGTAGGCAGTTGGATATATAAATCTGACTGTTGTCTGCATAGAGACAGTCATGTATTTAAAGCTATAATATTTGAGGAAATTATCAAGGGGTTATGCATATTTAGAAAATATAAGAGATCCAAGAACTAAGCTCTGGGTCACCCACTGTTTAGACATTGGGGAGATATGAAGAAACCAGCAAAAGAGGCTGAGAAGAAGTGGTCAGATAAGATTGGAAGTAAACTTGTAGGGTATGGTATATAAAGAAAGTATTTCAAGAGAGGCCTAGACTATGTTAAATATTGCTACAGATCAAGTGTAGTTGTAAAAGTAGCTATTATTCTCATATGAGATTAAAGAAGAACCACTTTTGTTCAGATGAAAACAAACAAAATTATCAAATCTACAATGAGTAACCATTATTTCTTACCTTGGTCATTCCTGGCAAATCCACAAGTGTCAGATTAACAACATTGGGTGAAAAAATTTTAAGATGAATTGGTTCAGGACTTACTCCCTAAAAATAAATTTTTAAATATTCTATGAAAAATCACATTAAATTTCAGTGAAATTATGAATTGTTAAAATAAACTTCATTTCAAGTACATAGACATTATCCCCATCCCCACCCCACCCCACCAAAAAAAAAACACCAGTTGCCGTCAAGCTGACTCTGACTCATAGCAAGCTCACTATATGTCAGAGTAGAACTATGCTCCACAGAGTTTTCAATGGCTGATTTTTTGAAAGTAACAGAAATTAAGTGTTTTTAAATATGAATTAAACCATCATCCCTAAAATATTTCAACAATTAAAACCTGATGAAACATACAGGAAGTAAGGGGCAGCCATATAGCAGATTATAATCCTATCCAAGGAGCTCTGGTAGCGTAGTGCCTAAGGCATTTGACTGCTAACCAAAAGGCTGGCAGTTCAAACCCACCAGCTACTCCTTGGAAGGAAGATGGGGCAATCTACTTCCATAGTGATACTGCCTCGGAAACCCAAGGAGGGGTCGCTATGAGTCAGGTCTGACTCCACGGCACATAACAACAACAAACAACAACAATCCTATCAAACTCTATACCATTAATATAAACAATTATCTTCCCTACATAATTTCATTCTTTTCTCTTAATTCTAAGCTGATACCATCTTTTTTTTTTTTTTAATTTTTATTGTGATTTGGGTGAAAGTTTACAGAGCAAATTCATTTTCCATACAGCAGTTCACATACACTTTGTCTCATGATACTGACTGCAGTTTCCCACAGTGCAACACCTTCCCTTCCACTTCCTCTTCACAGTTACCTCTTCCCTGTGTCCTTCCCTCCCATGCACTCCTGCCCCACAGAGCTGTTTCCCTGTGCATACACAGCCCTTCTATTTTCCCATGATTGATCTCTCCAAGGAGTGTGTCTACCTAATGTAAATGTTCAACTCACATGCTTGTCCTTTGTTTGGCTGGAAGCCAAAGGAGTGGGTTCAATTACAGACCTGAAGAGCAGCTACAGGCCATAGTGTCAAGGGTTCCACCAAGCTCTATCAGACCAGCAAACCTTGCCTCCCACTTTTCTTTTTATGATTTTGAGTTTTGTTCCACATTATTCTCCCACTCTATCCAGGATCTCCTACATAGATCTCCCTCTGAGTGGTTGAAAATGGTAGCCGGGTGCCATCTAGTTCTTCTGGTCTCATAGTTGTATAGGCTGAGGATCACATGGTGTACCAGTCTACCAGTCCCTTGGACTAATTGTTGCCATATATCTTTGGTTTTCTTCATTCTTCTTTGTTCTGGACAAGGAGAGACTCATTGTTGCATCTAGATGGCTGCTTGCAAGCTTTTAAGATCCCAGTCGCTACTCATCAAAGTAGGATGTGGAACAATATTTTTGTGTAGTATGTTAAGCCAATTGAACTTGATAGCTGACACTATTTCTTAAATATGCTTAATATACTTAGTGCTGAAAAAAAAATAACATACACCTCACTATCCAAATATATTAGGTTCCTATGTTCACAGAGAGAGGGAAAAATAAAGTTATCCAAATCACTTTGATCCCAAACTTTGAATATCAAATGTTAAGAGCATGTATAATAAGGAATTCGTCAGAATCTTCAGATCTCTAAATTCAAATAGTAAAATTTAGATAGGGAGAGAGATCTGTATTCTCTCTATTAGACTAAGATATCCCTTTGAGAAGAAGACATCCCTCACCTTTACCACCACCTTTCCAGAAGTTTTAGGATTAGGTATATTACATGTAGATGATATTTATAGATGTTCAGAACTTGTCTTTAAAATGTCCTCCCATCTGTGTTTCTACCTTATTAACCCACTTAATCTTCCATCATACCCACAGACAATTCTCATTTCCTGGGAAACTTTTGTGCACTATCCTTTACTGTGAGTTCCCTATACGCTTATATTTTCTGGATTATATTACTCTGAACTATTGCTCTATCTCAAATACTCCAGTGTTCTAAAGTCCTATGTCTATATTCTACATCCCTACCTAGGTTATATATTTCTCAGGATCTTTATTGCCATGTCATTCCCCTACCATATACAATGCAATATTTGGCTCTATATGGCAAAACATTCTTTGTACTCCTTTTTTCTCACTGAGCAGCCTTTCATTTCCTGGCAAATGCCTTTACAACTCCAATCTCATAAATACTTGAAGTCTTCAGGGCTTTATGTTAGGCATATGAAATAATTTACATATTCAGACATATAAAATTACTTGCATTAAGATCAGAGTATCACTTACTTCACACACATGATCTGGGAAAGATGAGGTATTCATGAGACACTGTAGAGCAATGTCTGCTAAGTAAGTAAACTATATCCTTGGTATTAATTGAAAACCTTGTAGGTATACAGCCTCATTCTTTCATGACATTCAGTTTTGTGAATCAAAACTCTTTCCTTTCTCAATCAATAGTCCCACTCTAAATTCTGGTACTATAAAATTACCACCAATAAATCCAGGAAGATCGTAAGAAAAACAGTCCAGACTGGCAGTATGATTAAGAATATCCCAGAAGCAAAAATTAACCCTAAAGACAAGCTAATCTAGTTACCTCCTACTTTTTCTAACTTCTATACAACAGTTCTTAGAAATTCAGGAAAGGATAGCAGTGGCAATAGCTTAATGGTTACCAGCCTAGAGTTAGTTCAATAATGAATAAACTGAGTCAATCACTAACACAGAAATAGGTTTCCTAAATAGGAATAAAGACTTAATGGGGTTCCAAAAATGCCTTTTATGTTGTTGTTATTGTTGTTTTTGTGGGTGGGGGGTGGTCAGGAAATAGGGTCAGGTTCCCAGTACAGAACCTTGCAGATACAAGAGCTCAACAGATACGTGTTAAATATCAATACTAGGTTAGGGTCCATCTTGTGAGATTAAGTCTATGGCTGTCACATGTGCCTCTGAAGAAAATACAAGAATGGCAGTAAAAACAAAGAGGAAGGGAGCAGAGAGAAAAGTAATAGGAATAAAGAGAGAAAAGAGATGTATTTAAGGGAGGCAGAGATAACACCTGGTGTCTAGAGAAATACTATCTTAGGTAGACAATTTATTTTAAATTCTAACAGTCTTAGAATATGAAGTAATTCCTTGTTAACTTACTACTTTTCATTTTTCTCTATTTACCTAATCGCAAGTAAGAAAAATAACTCTTCAAAATGCATATACTTCATAAATTATAACATGATCCTTGAGTCAGAGTACAATCAATCCATCAGGAAAATATATCTTATTATAACAGTATTAAGTACAATAATTATATAATAAAGTGGCATGTTTGTAACAAGATCAAGAATAAACATCTAAAGGATATATTTCACAGTATATAAAAGTTCTATGAAGCAAATAAGCAGGATTTCAAGTAAAAAAAATTTTTTTTATACTGGTGAAAATATTACATTTTTCCAATCAGATCTTTTAAAAGACCAGGATAATACAAATGGTTTTCTCAGCTACAAACCAAAAGGTTGGCAGTACGAAACCACCCAGTGGCAGAGAAACAGGTTATTTACTTCCACAAAAATTACAGTCATGAAAACACTGTGGAGCTCAGTTTTACTTTTTAACTTATAGGGTTACCAGGAGTTGGAGCTGAGTTGACAGCAACAGGTTTGTTTTTGAGTTTTCAGTTATACAAACGTCACATAAATAACATGCTCAATAATATACTTATTAATGATCATGCTTCCCATCTAAAGATGCCTACCTTATTATTTCCTGAAATTCTTTCTGTTTCATTTTCAATTTCCTGTCGAATTTCATCAAAATCTGTATAAAGCTAAAAATTGAGGAAAAAAACGTAATATTTAAAATGAAATAAAAAATTCTTGAGGAGGAGAGGGGTCCATAAACTTCAAAGATGTTAAGGATTTGCTCCAGATAATTAGCAAACAAAACCTATCATGTATTTTTCTGAGGCAGTGATTCATAGTTTTTGTGAGTTCTTCAAAGCTACCTGATGCCACAACAGTTAAGCATCTCTAAATTACACAGAATCAAGCTAAGAAACTAAATTATCAGCTACTTGCACACACATACATACAAAAAAAAATATTTTCAATATATTTCTTCATCAGATATTCTTGTGTGATTACCTTGTTTTTGGTGTGAAGAAATTTACCCCATTCTTCTGCTTCAACCCCTGGAAAAAGAAAAACTCATTTATTGGAAACTATGGAAATAACTTGTTATCTTTAGTTAGGGATTATAAAAGACAACATAGTAAGTTTTTATTTTTTCCTATTTTGCCATTAATTATGTATTCTAAGAACTATTAAATTATACATTTCACATTTTAAAAATTATATCACATAAGGGCAGTCCCTGGTTTGTGAATAAGATCCGTTCCTAACTGTGTCTTTAAATCTTTAAATGGAATTTGTAGTTGAGTCAGAATAGGTGTATACAGTTCTTATTTAGCCTCACTTTAATACAAGAAAAGGCTCAAAGCTTTTTCAATGATTTAAAAGCTGTACATGGACCAATAAGCAGCATCACGATAAATGTAGAAGTTTTCAAAGATTTCACATCACTTGGATCCACAATCAGCACCAATGGAAGCAGCAGTCAAGACATCAGACGACGCATTGGACTGGGCAAATCTGCTGCAAAAGACCTCTTTAAAGTGCTGAAGAGCAAAGATGTCTTTGTCTTCAAAGACCATATATGGTGAACCTAATCAAAGCCATGGTATTTTCAATAGCCTCAAATGCATGTGAAAGCTGGACAGTGAAAAAGGAAGACCAAAGAGTTGATGCTTTTCAGTTATAGTGTTAGTGAAGAATACTTAAAGTACCATAGACTGCTAGAATGAACAAATCTGTCCTGTAAGAAGTGCAGCCAGAATGCTCCTTAGGAGCAAGAACGGCCATACTTCGCCTCACCTACATTGGTCATGTTGTCAGAAAGGACCATTCCCTGAAGAAGGGTATCATGCTTGATAAAGTGGAGGGTCAGCAAAAAAGGTGAAGGCCCTCAATGAGATGGACTGACACACTGGCTACAACAATGGGTTCAGGTATAGCAAGTATTGTAAGGATGGCACATGACCGGGCAGTGTTTCATTCTGTTGTACATAGGGTGGCTATGAGTTGGTGCTGACTCAACAGGCAACTAATAACAACAGCAGCAAGTAAAGCTGACTATGATGAAGAATTTGTTGGGAGTAGAGGTTGGTTTAGTTTTAAAGTGAAAGAAAACTTGCATAACATTAAAGGGCCAGTAGGAGTTATTTGTAAGCAGTTGCTATTGTTGTTATGTGCCATTAAGTCAGATCTGACTCACAGGGACCCCTCCTTGGGTTTCCCAGGCAATATCACTATGAAAGTAGATTGCCCAACCTTCCTTCCGAGGAGTAGCTGGTGGGTTTTGACTGCCAGCCTTCTGGTTAGCAGTCAGGTGCCTTAGGCACTATGCTACCTGTTTGTAAGTAGAGTTGTTCTGTAAATCAGGACATTTATAACCCAGGGGACTGCCTGTATTTCAAAATAATGACTAACTTTGGGAAGAGGCACTCACAGGCTCTCCAATTATTTGAAATCTGGATTTCATGAATAAAATTGTTCACTTCTCTTCTCAGTTTGTAGGTAATCATATATTAAAAGGCACATTTTTAAAACATTGTACACATAAAAACTATTATCTGATAAAAGTACTCAATAAAGAAACCTATTTACACAAAAAGGCATATATAATAGATTTACACATAACTCGATTTAAAAAAATCTGTAATATCTGAATGAAACTACTGATTTTTCAAGTAAAGTAACTTTTTTTTGTTGTTTTGTTTCCTGTTACCTATAAAGTCATAATCTGTTGATCCTTAGCAGAGCTCTTAGTAACCCAAGGGCCAAGACTATGTCTTCCCTTGAAATTGGAAGTGGGAAAGAAATGAAATGGAGAAAAACAAATACATCCTGGCATATGTATAGTATGGAGTGTCCAGTTTCTAATTTTAGGTCTGTTACACCTGTACTTTGTTGGAGAAAACATATTTAGTGGATACACTGTGTGGTCTAAAACTTGGAAAGCAAGTTTTTCTTTTTCTTTTTTTTCCCCAGAGAAGCTAGAAGTGTTTAATTATAGGAAGATAATCTAACTTTGCCTCCCCCAAGCACAGCTATTTTGCTTTTGCTAAATTCAGAGAAGGTTTACATTTCTTAATGATTAAGCTTATTGAATAATGTGTATCAGCCACCTGAAGTCAAAGTAAACATAACTGTAAGATATTCCAGTATTTATTAAGAAAAAGGTAGTTCAGTTCTTTGGTGGAATAAAGATACATAAAACTGGACCTTTTTTGCAAGTAAAATGCTCACCTACTTGAAGCTTAGTACCTTCTTCCAAGAAGTCTCATTGGAGGACTTGAGTAATCTAGGTGAACAGAACTCACAGAGGCAGAATACTATACACCAAAGGTGCGTGTTTAATTTACCTTATATGAAAGAGGCTTGGCTTCACAAGCATGTTTTTAAAAGTAAAAATAAGATAAATAACATTTACCACCAAAGGATCTTGCATTTTGATGCAATGCCAAAAAAGATAACATGAACCACTAAAACCTGCAATCAATGTGGATAGGCAAATGAAAATGGAAGGAAAAAAAAATGCAGACAGCCTGTAAAAGTACAAAAGCACACATGCAGGCATGATAGAAAAAGGGCCAAATATAAATGGATAAAGGAAACCTTTAGAAAGGTGTCTTGAGTTTTTCCATGTAGCAGGGTCTGCAGTTAAAGAGAAACAGCACAGAATGATAAGTTTAGTGCTTATCACTAAAATTGTAAACTTTTTTTAAAAAAGTCAAATGTGCAGAAGCCTAAAGATAATTCAAATACATAAAACATTCAATTATTCAAAATTTATGTCTAGAATTAGAGGGATGTATATAATTTTCTAAAATGTGACATAAGCCAAGTATGTGTGCTATGATTTATTTATTAACATTTTTAGAAAGCTTTCCATTATAATTATGTCATCGTCAGTTTCTAATTCTGACACAAATGGATTAAAATTAATCCTATTAAAAAATTTTCCCTTAAATATTTGATAACCTACTACTGGAAAAGACAAATAGCCTGAAAAAAAAATCTACAAAATAAACTAGACCCATCTTTCACAGCCTTTTTAAAAAGTTAATAAAGTTAAATAAAATACTTGCCTTATTAGCTAAGACTGAGCTTTATAAGGGGTTATTTTCTTTGAAATATGTATTGAGTTTAACAGAACAAAACAGAAAGTAACTCTTCACCTTCATGAATTCAATCCAAAGGGAACCAATTGTTTATACTGTTCAAACCCCTGTGCAGAAAAATTAATCCTACCTTTTCCTTTGACTTGCACATATAATTCTACTTCCTTTGGGGGGCAATGGATTACTTTTAAAGAGCTCTGATAGCATAGTGGTAAAATCATTTAGCAGCTAACCAAAAGGCTGGAGGTTCAAAACTACTAGCTGCTCTATGGGAGAAAGATGGGGCAGTTTGCTTTCATAAAGATTTGTAGTCTTAGAAACTCTATGGGACAGTTCTACTCTGTCCTATAGGCAGCTATGAGTCAGAATCTACTCAATGGCAGTGGGTATTTTTTTTTTTTTCATTACTTTTACTAATAGATAGTTTAACTAAATAAGGGTAATAACTCAAATGACACCCATGATTTTAGGCGAATCCCATTATGCATATAACCAAAACCAAACCAAACCCCCTGCCATTGAGTCGATTCCAACTCATGGAACCCCCCATTGGGTTTCCAAGGCAATATCTTTACAGAAGTAGATTGCTCTGTCTTTCTTCCACAGAGTGACTGGTAGGATTGAATCACCAACCTTCTGGTTAGCAGTCAAATGCCTTAGGCACTGTATCACCTAAGCTCCTATTATGCATATATATTTGTATAAACAAAAACATGTTACATTAGTTCAACAAGTTTTCTCTCTCCAACATAAACTCTGATAAATTTCAAAATATCCACTGATGTTAACAATTATAATATATAGCACAATTTTGGTCTTTAATGAGCATGCCTCTTGTAGAATTTTGTCTAAGGAGGAAATCTGAGGAAAGCTTGATTTATTTCTTACATACATATGAAACATGATCAAGGAGTATAAAGTTTAAACTAAACTACCACCCCGCTACCCTAAAATAATTTGATGAATTTAACAGAATTTCACACTGACAGAAGTGCAAGTCAAGCACAGAAATTTTATACAAAAATCCCATAAATCTATATATTGACAACTCAATTATCCTACATAGCTAAGAGAAGAAAGTATCTCACATTAAGTAAATTTTTCTGATAATTAAATTATACATATTTAAACACTGAAGTATTTTATTTTAGCCAGTTTTGATGGACCTATATCTAAAATGGATGACACTTTTCCATGTCATTTTAGAATTCAATGTTCTTAAAATTAACCTATTATTGATAACTTGGGCCATTTTTACATAGCAAAGCCCTCAGGGGCTAAAAATCCCTATACAAAATGGTGAGAGACTGTTCCACTCCCCCAACACTCCCTTTTCTGAAGCTCTTCTTTCTCCTGTCTTGTAGTCTTTCTTCTCTCTTCCCACTATGTATTTATCTACTTCACTGTTTCTAATCTCCTCTGGGTTAGAATGACTTACTACAGGCTAGAATTATTCATTCCAAAGATAAAGAGGCTCTGATGAGGAACTAAGGAAGTATTTTAGAATAAAACACATTTAATACTCAAAATTTATGAACTGTATTTTGTGTTCTAGATAATCTGCTTAGTTACCATTTTCAGTTAGGGCTTTTGTTGTTGTTTTGATATGAAAAATAAGCACTAAGCTTGGGAGGGGGATATATATATATATATATATATATATATATATATATATATAAATAAAAGAGAGACACACATGTAAAGATAAACAAATTTACTGACCAACCACCAAGAAGAAATGTCAACAAAACAGTGGGGAGACAACGAAAGAGCTGAAATGTATACCCTTTTCTAGCAAGCAAAGTTTGTTTTATCTAAGGAAATAAATACCCACAGTTGCAAACAGTTTTCTGAAAGTTAGGATATCATCTGCCCTTTTCAAAATTACTAGAAAAAAGTGAAAAAGTTAAGAAAGAGATCTAGTACCATATAGTTTACGGTATTTGGTAAATTTGTTTGATGAAATCAGTTAGTGGGAATGAAATAAAATGCATGTATTATTCTAAATATTTAATGCTGAACCACAGATTAATCCAAAATGATTAAATTCAAGGTTCAGAATTTCAATAATAAAGATGTATTACAGAAATGCAAAGTAAGGCATAATATGCCAAGAAACTAACTAATGTAATTAATGCTTCTACATATCCTCTTGCTGTCTATCCACAAGTATTTTTTGTTAACATCTACAACTTCAGTAACTTGCTTCAGTAATTAACTTTCTAGAATCATAGTAGATGCTCAATACAAATGTAATTTTAAATTAAAAAATCAAGTCATCACCAATAACTCCTATAATAAATGAAAGAAAATGCTGATATAGAAATTAAAGTAACTTCATCAATACAATCATCTTAGATCAGAATACAGGAAGTACAATGAAACTGTATTGAAAAACAGATCTTTGCAGCTGAGAAACAAACATGTTACTCTGCTACAAATGTAATTTAATAATTAGAGCTATTTTACAGACTTTTACATATAAGAAAGTATGAGCCAAATAATGAACAGAACAGGAATATTAAACACACATTAATCTCATCAGACACTTCAAACTTCATTAATACATTTACGTATGAGTAATATTGGATACATATTTAATGTTGTTGTTGTTGTTATGTGCCGTCAAGTCGGACCCGACTCATAGCGACCCCACCTTGGGTTTCCAAGGCGGTATCACTACAGAAGTAGATTGCCCAACCTTCCTTCCAAGGAGTGGCTGGTGAGTTTGAACCTCCAGCCTTCTGGTTAGCAGTCAGGTACCTTAGGTACTATGCTACCAGAGCTCCCACATATTTTATACACAACTTTAATCTGCTGATACACACAGACATTTCTTAAAAATATATTCAGTTTAACAAAACAAAGAACTGCCTATAAAATAGGACAGTACTTATTTTTTTATTTTAATATTCCATTTTCCTATTCATATAATATATTTAAGAGAAATCTTCATAAGAGTTTAGCTTGAGACTAAGCCTGAACAGGGGTGGGGGATAGGGGTATGGATCTTAAAAAATAATGGGTCATAGGAGTTGGAATCAACTGGACAGCAGCTGGTTTGGTTTTTATATAGATAAGCCTCAGCAAGAGAATGATACATTTTTTTTTAATTCCTCATATAAATAAAACAAGGTGAAAATAAATGTTAGCCTTCTCCAGAAATGGTAAAACAATAAGGTGAGGTTAACATTGCTAAGCTGAAAAAGTCATTAAAGTTGGTGTTTTAAATGTTAGAAGTGCAGACACAAAAACTGGCTCCTGCTTACTGAATGTCTCACTGCATCTTCTAAAATTCATAAAAATAGCATTAACAACACTTTACCAAAGAGTTGAATTACCAAAAAATGGACAATTCCCATTAAATTCACTCATGATTCTTTAAAACAACAAAAATTACTTCTTTTACATGAGAAAAATGCATACTACTTCTCTTCACAGGACTTCTGATTTTGATACAGCTGCTAATTTCTAATTATCTAATCAGTTAATACCTGTTTAAGAACAGAACAAAAATAAATTGTAAAATAATTCTTATCCCAATTCTGAAATTTACCATTTTCTTCTCCTGTGGTTTTTCGTTTATCTTCTGGTGACACATGGACCAGCTGCAGAATGAGAGGTCTCCGAGTGACAATACCAGTACCTCTGGGAAGCAGGTCCCTCCCCACTAGGCTTTCTAGCACTGAGCTCTTTCCACTGCTCTAAAAACAGAATATACAAAAGCAATATGAGTTTCTTAGCAGATTTTTTTTTCTAAAAAAGCAACATACAAAGAAATTATTTTACCAGAAAAATTAGTGCAGAAACTTTTTAAATGAAAATGTGTTTAAATTTTCTATTGCATGATCTTTATTTCTTTAAAATAGGAATTCCAAAAGCAGAGAAAATAAAAACCTTACCTCAGTCCCACAATTTTCCTACCTTTTATGATATTCTCCCACCCAGGTTTTCAAAATGTATACAGTATTTGAAGTATAAAATCATGCCTATAATATGTAGACACTTCACTTTAAATGGGACAGTACTGTATGTATTTTTCTCTAAGCTGCTTTTATTTTCATTGTAACAGAGATATCATTCAATATCAATGTATTAACGTCTGTGTTTGATGATTAAATAGTAAATGTCCCTAACTGAAGATATTTAAATGGTTTTCAGTTTTAGCTATTAACAATGCTACAATGGACATGCTTATACATGTAACTTTACTGACTTATCCTATTATCTCATTAGATTTAATGTACACAAATGAAACTGCTGGGTTTAAAGAGCATACAGATTTTAAGCATTCATAGATACTGACAAACTGCACACTACAAAATGGCACCAAGGTATACCTCCAATAGTTTGTTACATGAGTTGACTCAGTATGCTGCATCTCCACCAGCCGTGGGCATTATCACCACTCTGGATCTTTGCCACTTAGATGAACACTGTGACAGCTCATTTAAATTTACATTTTTTTTCTTTTTAAATAAAAAAGCCAAGCATTCCTTTGATTAAGGGCTTTCTGTATTGATTCCTCAGTGACTTAATTATTCAGATGCTGGTGTTTCATATGTTTCTAATTTGTTTATAAAGCTCTTTATAAGTATTGCACAAGTCCAAACTGATATAAATAAATGAATTAATAAGTAAGTGGAGGGAATAAATAAATATCCCATACAGAAGAATTCCAAGTATTTTATGTGATACTCCATCCTCAAGGAGGACACAGGAACATAACTGCTGTGAATAGTGACTCCCTTCCAAAGAGGATAGTATAGAAATGGGGTAAAAGAGTAATACTTCACCAAGCTGATCTAGGTCAAACTCAACGGTGATAAGTCATGTTGATAGTACGTACTCTTGATCTGACGTGATAAAAAATGGCACTGTATCTCTGTGGCCCTCCTCCCACAAACTCATAACCCCAGCCTGATCTTGAGAAAAACATCTATAAATTCCACTAGAGGTGCATCCTACAAAGTATCTGACCATACACCTCAAAACTGTCAAGGTCATCAAAAAAAGATCATTAGAAAAAACAAAAATCTGAGAAACTTTCACAGCTAAAAGAAGTCTAAATGTAATGTTTTATTCTGGATGGGATTCTGGAAAGCAAATACGGCAGTAGGTTAAAAATTAAGGAAATTCCAATGAAGTATGGCTCTTCATTAATAATAATTATGTATCAATACTTGGTTCATTAACTGTTACAAATTACCATACTAATGTAAGATGTTAATGATAAGGAGAAACTGGGTATGGGGGTATATGTACTATCTTTTCAATTTTTCTATGAATCTAAAACTATTCCAAGAAATAAAGGTTATTTGGGAAAAAAATAGGAGCTGAAACATGGAACGTACATACACAAATATTATCTACTTCTAGGAGGAGGCACTTAAAGACTGACTCAACCAAAGAAAAAGAAAACTATTAAGGAGGGGAAGACAATGGAGGAGGAGTATTAAACACTAAAACTGGCATCAAGGCATACTATAACACAAAGTAACATGGTACCAAAATTTATGTTGTACAGCCAAAGTCGTACTTCCAAAAAACCCAAACCAAACTCACTGCCATTGAGTTGGATCCGACTCATGGCGAC
>NW_006921687.1:4965030-4967165 GCF_000298275.1 Orycteropus afer afer
CTGGCGGTTCAAACCCACCAGCCACTCCTTGGAAGGAAGGTTGGGCAATCCTACTTCCGTAGCGATACTGCCTCGGAAACCCAAGGAGGGGTCGCTATGAGTCGGGGCCGACTCGACGGCACATAACAACAACAAGACTCACCAAGAAAAAAGGGAGAAGACTCAAATTACTAAAAACAGGAATAAAAGAAGAGACATTACTACCAACCTTACAGAAATAAAAGGACACAAGGAAATACAATTAATTCATGAGTTAGAAACCCTGCGGGGCAGTCTCTCATACAGTTATGACTCATATTGCTGAGTCGGAATCAACAGCACACATCATCATCATCTAATTTTTTGGTATACAATTGTTCCACGTGTGGGTGTCTGTTTTGACCTGTCTGGGGGTTCCCTGAAGGACTAGTCCCTACTCGACTTTGTTTTGCCTAACTTGGAATTTTCTCAGAGATAAAAAGCAGTCATGTGGAATGCATTCCTCAAAAACACTACATGCCAAATGATCAAGCTGCTGCCACCTGAGACAAAAGGTTATATTTGGGGCAAGCAATAGACATGCCAAGAGCCTGGGAATAAAATGCTCCTGGGTATTAACAAAAAATTTAGAGAGACACACACATGCCCAAGGTAAGATGCTGCTCACTCACAAAAGACCTGCAAACACCCTACGTTTTCACCTCCAGCTAATCTTTAGGCATGGTGCAAGCAGGCAGTGAAGGCTAAGGCAGAGTTATAAACAGACCAGCCAAGGAATGAAGGAGTGCTCCAACATAGAGCCAATGTGCTACGACAGCAAAGTATTATTTTTTTTTTGGCTCCAAGAATTTACGGGAATTTCTATCAAACCACTAGCAGACCACAAAGCTAACGTAACAGACTTCAGAAACTACACATGACAACAACCATAGTCTTTAAAAACAAGAGTTTAGAAAAGTTACTAAATAAATGAGCAACTGCAACCTACCACAAACACAACAAACTCTAAGGAGGAAGAAGAATCTGATTACCAGAATTACTATACTACATTATGACATTCAAAATACTCAGCTTTCAACACAAAATTACCAGGCAAGTAAAGAAAGAAAAAGTATTGCCTATACAAAGGGGAAAAATAATAGAAGCTGTTCCTGAGGAAACACAGATAATTGGACTTACTTGACAAAGATTTTAAATCACCTGTCTTAAATATCCTCAAAGAGCTAAAGAAACCATTCACAAAGAACTACAGAAAACAAGGTCTCAAAATAGAGCCGATAAATAAACAGACAAAAATTACTACAAAGGAACCAAATAAAATTTCTGGAGCTAAAAAACAGGATAACTGAAATGGAAAAGTCAAAGATAGTTTCAAGAGTAGATCTGAGCAAGCAGAAAAATCAGTTAACTTTCAGATAGGTATATTGAAAATATCCAGTCTGAGGAATAGAAAGAAAAATAGAATGAAGGAAAATGAAAAGAGCCTTAGAGACCCATGTGATCATCAAGAGTACTATCACAAGAAGATAAAGTTGAAGGGGTAGAAAGAATATATTAAGAAATAATAGCTGAAAATGTCCCAAATTTTATGAGATATGAACCTACATATTCAAGAAGTTCAACAAATGTTAAGTAGGATAAACACAAATCGAGAGCCACACTAAAACGCATTGTAATCAAACTGCTGAATGACAGAGAATATTGAGAACAGCAAGAGAAAAGTAATTTATCACAACCAAGGGATCCTCAATAAGATTAATAACTGAAACCATGGAGACTAGAATCAGTAGAGTGACATGTATGAAGTGCTAAAAGAAAAAAACTGTCAACCAAGATTCTGTATCTAACTTAATATTAAGATGGCAATACTCCACAAAACGACCTACAGATTTCAAGCCAAACCAAATTCAAATTCAATGCCATCAAGTAGATTTGGACTCATAGCAACCCCCATTGGGTTTCCAAGCCTAAAATTTTTACAGAAGCAGACTGCCTGCCTCATCTTTCTTCTGCAAAGCAGCTGGTGGGTTTGAACTACCGACCTTTCGGTTAGCAAGCAAATAAATGCCTTAACCACTATATGACAAGAGTGCCTTACAAATTCAGTGCAATTGCTATCAAAATCCCAACAGCATTGTTTCCAGAAATGGAAAAGT
>NW_006921687.1:4972005-4973540 GCF_000298275.1 Orycteropus afer afer
GTGGAATTTGCATAGGAGCAGTTGATGGTCTGTTCCACAATCAGCTCCTGGCCTGGTTTTGGCTGAAGATATTGAGCTTTTCCACCGCCTCTGCCACAGATGTAGTCAATCTGATTCCTGTGTGTTCCATCTGGTGAAGTCCACGTGTACAGCCTCCGTCTGTATATTGCAGGTTGTAAATGAGTCTTCTTCCAATCCTGATGCTGCCTTCTCCTTCATACAGTCCAGCTTCTCAAGTTATTTGCTCAGCATACAGATTGAGTAAATATGGTGAAAGGATATAACCTGACATACACCCCTCCTGATTTAAAACCATGCATTACCCCCTTGCTCTGTTCAAACAACAGCCTCTTGGTTTATGTACAGGTTCCTCATGCGAACAATTAAGTATTCTGGAATTCTTGCTCTTCACAATATTATGCACAATTTGTTATGATCCACACAGGCTTTGCATAGTCAATAAAACACAGGTACACATCTTTCTGGTATTCTTTGCTTTCATCTAAGATCCATCTGACATCAGCAATAATATCCCTAGTTCCACGTCCTCAGTTTGCATTTCTGGAAGTTCTCTGTCAACATGGTGCTTCAACTGTTTTTGAATTATCTTCAGCAAGATTTTACTTGCATGTGGTATTAATGATTCTGTTTGATAATTCCCATATTCTGTTGGAACATCTCTTTGGAATGGGCACAGATATGCATCTCTTCTTCCAGTCAGTCGGCCAGGGATCTGTCTGTCTTCCAATTTTCTTGGCATAGACGAGTAAGTGCACCAACAGTGCATCTGTTTGTTGAAACATCTCAATGGGTATTCCATCAATTTCTAGAGCCTTGTTTTTCACCAATTCCTTCAGTGCAGCTTTAACTTCTTCCATCATTACCATTGGTTCTTGGTTATATACTACCTCCTGAAGTAGTTGGACACTGACCAATGCTTCTAGATAGAGGTTCTTTGTATTCCTTCCATCTTCTTTTGATGCTTCCTGCATCGTTGAATATTTTGCCCACAGAATTCAATATTGCAACTCAAGGCTTGATTTTTTTCAGTCCTTTTAGCTTAACAAATGCCAAGCTTGTTCTTCCCTTTTGTTTTTCTAACTCAAGGTCTTTGTGTAGTTCAGTATAATACTTTACTCTGTCTTCTCAAGCCACCCTTTGAAATCTTACGTTCAGCTCTTTTATTTTGGCATTTCTTCCTTTTACTTTAGCTACTCCCCATTTAAGAGCAAGTTTCAGAGTCTCTTCTGACATCCACTTTTGTCTTTTCTTCCTTTTCTGTGTTTTTAATGACATTTGCTTTCTTCATGTAAGATGTTCTTGACGTCATCTGTAGAAAGAAGCAATGGAGCAGCTCGTCTGGTCTTTGGTTATTGGTATTCAGTGCATCAAATCTGTTCTTCAGATGGTCTCTAAATTCAGGTGGGATACATTGAAGGTCTTATTTTGGCTCCATGGACTTACAGCTCCTGGCCTTGTTTTGCTTGATGATACTGAGCTTCTCCATTGCCTTTTTCCTCAGATGTAGTCACTCT
>NW_006921687.1:4973938-4978774 GCF_000298275.1 Orycteropus afer afer
GCCATCTTGCCCCGCCTCCCTGGGCAACTACTTCTGCAGAGATATTGCCTCAGAAATCCAAGGAGGGTTCGCTATGAGTCAGGTCCGACTCGACAGCACATAACAACAACAACATAACTGGTAAGAGTCTAGTATCCAAAATATATAGAGAACTCTTACAACTCAACAATAAAAACACAAATAAAACCACCAAGCACGTGAAAAGACACTCAACATCATTAGTCATTAGAAGAATGCAAATAAACACCACAATAAGACACCAGTTCCCACCCACTATGTCAAAAGACAGACAGTAACAAGTGTTATACGGAAAAATAGGAACACTTGTCCATTGTTGGTGGGAATGTAAAATGGTGCAGCTGCTGTGTAAAACGTTTTGGTGGTTCCTCAAAAAGTTGTACAACAATTACCACATGACCCAGCAATTCTACTCCTAAGTATATACCCAAAAGAACTGAAAACAAGTAATGAAACCAAGACTTGTACACATATGTTCATTTCAGCACTATTCGAAACAGCCAAAAGAAACAACCCAAATATTCATCAACAAATGAATAGATGAACAAAAGTAGTATATACACCCACAGTGGAATATTAGTCCAACTTAAAAAGGAATGAAGTATTGATATATACTACAACACAGATGGAACTGTATTATACAAAGTAAAAAGCCAGACAAAAAAGATAACATTTTGTATGATTCCATGCATATATGAGATATCTAGAATAGATAAATGCATATAGACAGAAAGCAGCTTGATGGCTGCCAGGGGCTGAGGGAAAGGGATAATTGGGAGAGGCTACTTATTGGGTACAAAGTTTTCTTCTGGAGTGATGAACATGGTTTAGCAGAGGTGATGGTTATACAACACTGGGAGTGTACTGAATGCCACTGAATTGTATACTTTAAAATGGTTAAATTTATGTTAACCTTTTCATGACCTGTAGGACATATTATGTTAACCATTTCATGACCTGTAGGACATATAGTGCCCACCTACATTTTCTGCATCTAGAGTTTGATGGGAAGATGTTATCCCACTCTTAGTGCTCACTGCCATCTAGTGAAAGGGAGAGGGTTTATAACTCCGTGAATCCAAAGAATTGGGACTCATCTCACCAATGAGCACCAGAGACCCTTAGGACATATGCGTCCCAGTAATTGTATCAAAATCCATATTACCTCAAAAAAAAATTGTTTTTCATTTCATTCAAAATGCTTCCATTACTGAAAACACACAGTTTCCACAAAAAATTCAAAGCAAAAAAGAACTCACTCATGGAACGATTAAATCAATTTCACCTCAATTTTTTAAAAGTTAAAAATAAGCAACACATGATGTTCACAAAGAGACTACATAAAAAAGGAAAGGAGAAAAAACAAGTTTAACTAAAAACATTCAGAAGAAAACAATACATAAAAAGGAATGAAAAACTTATGATCAATATTTGGCACCAAACTACTAAACTTAATGAAGCCATCATCTCTGTAATGGCGATGAGACACACGTAGATATGTCAGGCAGGAAAGGGCAAGAAAACAGGAGATGAAATGTAGGTAGCAGTGCTCAAGGAAAGGGGGTGGAGGTGGGGAAATCCTACTGAAAAGAGTTGGCTGTAAGAGAAGGAAATGAGATGAGTGATACCAAGTGCTATGTTCTTAAAAAACTCTAGAATTATCTAGCCCTTTAAAAAAAATGGCAATAACAAGTGTCAACAAATTGTGGAGAAACTGAAACCTTCATACAATGCTAGGAATAATGTAAAATATATATAAAATAGTACAGTGTCTGTGGAAAACAAGTTGGCAGTTTCTCTCCTCCTAGGTATAGACCCAAGAGAACTGAAAACATGCTCACACAAAAACTTGTAAACAAATGTTCACTACTGTGAACATTATTCGTAATAGCAAAAAAATGGGAGCAACTTAAATGTCCATCAATTGGTGAATAAATAAACAGAACATGCTATATTATACAAGAGTATTATTCAGCCATAAAAAATAATGAAGTCCTGATACATGCTACAAAGGGATGAAACTTGGAAACATGTTAGTGAAAGAAGCCAGTCACAATTCATATATTGTAAGATCATATCCATGGAAACAGAAGGTAGATTAGTGCTTGTCAGGAGGGGAAATGGGAAGTGGCTGCTAATGGGTATGAGTTTCTTTTTGGGGTATTGAAAACGTTCTGGAATTAAGTAGTGGTGAAGGTCATACAACCTTGTGAATATACTAAAAGCACTGAATTGTACACTTTAAAATGGTGAATTCTATGTCATATGAATTATATCTCAATTTTTTAAATGCTGAAATTTTAAAATACTGGTTTCTAAGTTGGTCATTTAAAAATTAAGATTCCTTTTCCTTTTGTCTAAATTACTCATTTGTGCAGTGCTGAAGTCACTGAAATGTGAGGCAATGAGAAAAGTTCATTACTATCAACACTGAGCCAGAGACTCAGGTTAATAACATCTGCATTGGGATTTCTGTAGTGGGTGGTGGTTTGAATTACTTACCAAGAAGGCTCCCCCTTCCAATTCTCAACTTAAGAAATAGTGGTTAAATTTCCCAAACTGGGTCACAAAAGTCATTTATATCTTATCTCTTCCACCTGCAAAGTACACCAGGGCCTAAAAGTATCAACCTTCTCCCTCCCCATTCTCTGTTTTTTCCACACAGACGATCTCAGCTAAAGAAAGAGGAAAGCAATTTATTTAGCTAAATCATAAAAACTGTGAATGCACTTTAAACATAATTGCCTCTCCTCATCTCCTCCAACTCTCTTGCCTCCATATATATTATTTGGGGAATTTAAGAAATTTAAATCTAAAATACTAAGGGGTCAGCAAAGGTACGTAAGAGTTGATATTTTGGAACAAGACTGTCACCAAGCTCAACATAGTACTGGACAGTGGTATGCCCTTAG
Source organism: Orycteropus afer afer (assembly GCF_000298275.1). Lineage (NCBI taxonomy): Eukaryota > Metazoa > Chordata > Mammalia > Tubulidentata > Orycteropodidae > Orycteropus > Orycteropus afer. The sequence goes on from NW_006921687.1 coordinate 4,976,869, forward strand.
AATCAACTTTCTTAAATTATTCCTGTTTTTCCCAATGCTGTAAATTTTAAAATTCAAAGATTCATTGATATATTTTCAAATTAGGATCTATGAGCCATCTGTATCAGAATCTCCTGTAGTGTGTGGCACACCCCAGGTTTATAAAATCAAAATTTTGGGGGATGGGAATCCAGGAAACTTACTTTCAAAAAGATTGTCAAGCCCAGTCAAGTTTGAAAACAACAACAAGTTGGGACTTGCAGCCATTTAAGTTTTAGGTAATGTTCTGGTTACCTAGTACTGCTCTAACAGGAATACACCACAAATGGGATGGTTTGAAGAAAAAGGAGTTTATTCGCTTACAGTTTGGAGGCTTTAAGTCCGAGTTCAAAGTGCCAGGCTCTAGGGGCTGGGTGAAAGCCTCTCAACCTTGGGCTTCAGCTCTGCCTCCTGCTCCTAGCCCACTGAAGCTGGAGGCTTTTCATCACTCAGCTGCTGGCTGCTGAGGCTGACAAGCCCAAGGTTGACAAGTACAAGGCACAGTCCCTATGTTACCAAACCACACAGTGAGCCATTAATTCAAGTCCACTGAAAGTCCCAAGGCTGGCAGAGCATGGCAGGCTGCTGAACAATGACATGGCTACATGCAGGGTTCAAGTGTGCCATAAGCTACAGACCGTTCCCAAAGCTGTTGTTTATATATTGGCAGCACATGACATCCCTAAAACAGCTACTCAGCTGCTCCAATAGATTCCACCATGGAGTTGACTGCCAGTCTCATCATGGGGAATAACAACCACCAGCGGCCCAGCCACTCAATCAGGCCCAGCCAAGTTGACACACAAACTTAACCACCACAGGTAACATATAAGAAAGAGACTACACCAGTGTTGTAAAGACACAATGGCTATCAATGACAGGTTTTCAAGTCAGAACTAAGTACAGGATACTTATGCTAGAACTCTCACTGTACACTATTCAATTAAATATGAATGTGAGGTATGTCTTGTAGTATGTTATAAAACATTAAAGACTAAATATAGGATATGCCCTCTCCTCACTTATCCACATGGTTAGGTTCTAAAGATCAGGCTGTTAGGCAAGAATCAGCATTCTGAGAAACTCCATTGACCAAATGCTCCTTAGGTTCCAGGAGTCGAAGAGGCCTCAGAAGGCTGTTCCCTCCTCTGTAGTCACCATCCACAGCTCACTTATCTCTATGCCATGACTTCTGTACTTTGCGGAGGAGAGTTGGCTTGTGCCATTTCAAACTACAGGCACAGCTGACTGGGTCAGGATTTGCAGCCAGGAGGGGATCCGGTCCCATGAAGTGTTCTTGCTTTCCACAGAAACACCCAACCCACCCAGGATCGCTGCCTGCTGTCCCCAGTGCCCCCGACCACACAAAAGGCTCAGGGTCTGCAGCAAAGTGACCTCTGCTTGTTCAGTCTATGCCCCTTTGCTGTCTTCTAGCAAACCTGTGGCCCAAGGCCATAGGTCTGCTAGGAAGGCAGAGTGTGTGGCACACCCCAGGTTATAAAATCAAAATTTTTGGGGATGGAAATCCAGGAAACTTACTTTCAAAGAGATTGTCAAGCCCAGTCAAGTTTGAAAATTACTGTTCTAAGAAGTTCAACAAGTTGGGACCTACAGCCATTTAAGGTTCAGGTAATGTTCTAGTTATCTAGTACCGCTCTGACCTTACTGGGATTTGGGGAGGCCTGGAGCACACAGGCAGGATAAATACAAAAAAAAAAACCAATCTCACTGTCGACGAGTAGCGACCCCTCCTTAGGTTTCCAACGCGGTATCACTACAGAAGTAGATCGCCCAATCTTCCTTCTGAGGAGTGGCTGGTGGGTTTGAACCACCAGCCTTCTGGTTAGCAGTCAAGTGCCTTAGGCATGACACTACCAGAGCTCCTACA
>NW_006921687.1:4980059-4987295 GCF_000298275.1 Orycteropus afer afer
GACTCGAAAGCAAAGAACAAGAACAAATCAAGTCTAAAATTAGTTGCTTTCTGAGTAATTTCAAATATCAACATGCATAAACTGTCATTATAGGTATGGTTTTTGCTAGACCTGTTAATAGCTTTCAGAACGGTAGATTTTTACTTTTCTACCCTAAAAACCAGTTGCCATCGAGTCAGTCTTGACTCATGGTGATCCTGTGTGTCAGAGTAGAACTGTGCTCCAGAGAGTTTTCAGTGGCTTATTTTTTAGAAGTCATTTGCCAGGCCTTTCTTCCTAGGTGCCTCTGAAGGTCTCTGAACCTCCAACTTTTGGGTTAGTGCCAACTGCCTTAACCATCTGCACTACTCAGGGATTTTCTACCCTGCCTCCTTCTAATTCTGCCAACTAATAGGTTTACTGAAGTTTTGTTTTGTGTAAGTAAAATCTTTCTTGTTTTAAATTATTTATGTTGACACATTATAGCTCTGACTCTTTTACTGCTTCATGATAAAATAACTCTGATAATCTCTTTAATGTATATGTTAAGTTTCTGGTCTGCAGGGGTCATTTGCAGCCAGGAAATATTTTCAAATTACTACTAAAGAAGATTTAATTTATATCATTTCTTCTATTTACAAAAATAGGTAACTTTTGATGACTCTAGTTACAGTGACCAATAATCATTCAAAATATTTATGGAGCACCTACTGCATGCCCCAGACTATTGCAGGGGATAAGAACTCAGCAGTGAACAAAATACGCTTAATATAAATGCTGCTTATAATTTATTATGTTTGATAACTCAGAGTCTCCAAGCATCATTACAAATATTAAGTGTTTCAAATACTACTCTAGAATAGGTAGATAAGATACAGCGGAATCTATACCAATCCTAAAATAAATGCAGGAAGTTTGTGTCTGAAATAATTTCTATTGCTTCAACTATTAAAAAGGAGCTCTGGTGGTGCAGTGGCTAAGGTATCAAGCTGCTAACCAAAAGCTGGGCGGTTGGAATCCAATAGCCTTTCAGGAAGAGAAAGATGAGGCAGTATGCTTATGCAAAGATTTATGTCGGTGGAAACCCTATGGGGCCGTTCTGTTCTGTCCTATAGGATCGCCTTGAGTTGGATCAACTCGATGGCAGTGGGTTAACTATTTCTTTACAAGTACAGGATATTTGTGGTTCCCAAGGTTTCCAGTGGTTGGATACACTCTAGCATTTTCAACTTTTAAGTACATTCTCCTAGTATGTATACTCTAATTTTGTAACAAGATGTAGCGATTCACCTTGTAGAAAATAATGAGGAAACCGTCATCTTCTCAATAGAAAGATAACCACTGTCAGTCATCAAGTTGATTCCGACTCATAGCGACCCTACAGAACAGAGTAAAACTGCACCGTAGGGTTTCCAAGGATGTAAATCTTTAAGGAAGCAGATTGCTTCATCTTTCTCCCGCAGAGCAGAGCGGCTGGTGCGTTCAAACCTCCGACCGTTTGCAACCGAGCGCTTAACCACTGCGCCACCAGGGCTCCTTCAATAGAAAAGATACCACTAAGAAATCACTTAAAATCGATATACTAATTATTCACGAAAAAGCTTTTCTCTCAACTCTAATATAAAAATCCTGTGATTCTGCTTCAACCTAAAAGAGCCTGAATGCAAAGAATATGAAACCTAAAGGTCTCCTCTTGTTGTTGTGTGCTGTCGAGTCGGACCCGACTCACAGCGACCCCTCCTTGGGCTTCCGAGGCAGTATCACTACGGAAGTAGGATTGCCCAACCTTCCTTCCGAGTGGTTGGTGGGTTTGAACCTCCAGCCTTCTGATTAGCAGTCAAGTGCCTTAGGCACTACGCTACCAGAGCTCCAAAGGTCTCCTCCGTCACTTTAGAAATAACCTATTTCCTTAACATTTCTGCATGTAAAAAATTATGTGCTATCTATGGAACCCAAGCTGAAAAGGCCAGAGAACCCTGATGCCCAGTTTAGGTCGCGATCACAAAACTGTAGAAAACGAAAACCAGAGCCTTTGCTGAAAAACTGTATATTCCTTCCTAAACCCAAAGAACTACAAGTACATGTATGTTTTAACTGCTTAGGCGTTCTAGAAACCAGGAGGTAATGACTACACTGCAGGAAAAAACTCAGGTGCTAAACCCGGGCGCCCTCTCAGACCCAACCACAAGGCTCAAAAATTGACCCCGCAGCCCCTGGGCAAGTCGACTCATAGCGACCTCACAGAACTGAGTAAAACTGCTCCGTAGGTTTCCAAAGCTGTAATCTTCGCGGAAACAGACAACCACATCTTTTTCCTGCCCAGGGGCTGGTTATTTTCGAACCGCGGACATTTCAGTTAGCAGGCTAGCGCTTTAACCACTGCGCCACCAAGGTTCTTTGGGCAAGGCAAGAGTTGGAAATAAACACCCCACCGTACTGCAACTGAGACCGAGACAGCCAGCCCACCGAGAGCCCAGTGCGACCCGGCGTGCACCCCATGTCCCCCAGTTGCCCTTGGAAGCATCGGCCAGACGGACAGAGCCGCGCCCGGTCCCCAAGGACTCCAGTTCCGCCCGCCGACCGGTCCTTCCCTCACCCTGCCCCCGAGGCCCTCCGGGGCCGCGGCGCCGACTCCTCCCCTTGCTTCTCAGGCGGGCCGGGGTCCTCGGCTCCTGGCAGGCAGGCTCAGCAGAGCCTACCATGCCCCGGGGCCACAGGCAGCACACTCCTCCCACAGGCCGCAAAGGCTGACCCGGCAACAGACGCTGCAGCAGCTCCAACCAGGCCTGCGCCCTAGGCTCTGGCCTCGGAGAAAGCAGGCCTTGTCTCTCACCTGCGTTCCCACCACGACGATCTGAGGCAGCTGGATAATGTCGGCGCCCACCGTATTGAAGACGTCCTGAAGCTTGTTGATTACAGGAATTAGTGCCTCCATGACTCCCAAGAAGCCGGGACTCCTGCCCGCCCGGCCGCAGTAATGAATGGAGACCAGGCCCAGAATCCGCCTCCTTCCTCCCCTCCTCCGCCCTCTTCTCGGGAGCCGGCACCCATTGGAGCGAGCCTAAAGCTACCTGCCCACTCCCGGCAGGCCATGCGCTAAAAGGGAGGTGGAGATAAACAATGCCTGCCGGGAGTCGTAGTCCTGGCGTGGAGGAATTAGGTTGCTACGGCTTCCAGAAGGCTGCGCGACGCAGGCGGATCTCACGCGCGGAGGGAAGGGTTCTGGCGACCGGATTGTGACTGGGCGGCTTGTCAGAAGACTGAGAAGTGAGGCTATGTCTGTCCCCGAGGCACGTTGTTGTTAACTGTCTGTTGTTAGCTGCTGTGGAGTAGGCCGAGGATCAAAGCAACCCCATGTTAAAAATAATAATAATAATCTATTGCCGTGAAATGATTCTGACTCATGTTTTGTAGGACAGAGTAGAACTGCCTCATAGTGTTTCCAAGGCTGGACATCTTTAGGGTAGCAGGCTGCTATATCTTTCTCCCAAAGAACAACTAATGGGTTTGAACCACCAATCTTAATGTTAGCAGCCTAGCGCTTAACCATCAACATTATATGACCCCATGTAATGTATATAAAACGCCAGATAAGAATCTGTGTTAGGTAGAATGGAGTCTCTTGATTACTCAAAATGTTACTTCTTTATGAAAGCAGGACTGTTTGGAAAGGCTTAAGGCTCAAAGGACTGTTCGGAAAGGCTTAAGGAATGACTCATGGCGATCCCTTTTTGTGTTTCTGAGGCGGTGTCTCTTCAGAACTAGGTTGCCAATCTTCCTTCCCAGGAGTGGCTGGTGGGTTTGAACCTCCAGCCTTCTGGTTAGCAGTCAAATGCCTTAGGCACCACCCCACCAGAGCTCCCCTTAAAGAATGACTCATAGCGGCTCCCCTCCCCCTGCCAAAAAAAGGACCTCATTGCCATCAAGTTGATTCCAATTCCTAACAACTCCCACTGGCTTTCCAAAGCCGTAAAATCAAGGCCGGCTACCACTGTCAACCACTTGGAAGGGGATCTATGTAGGAGATTCTGGATAGAGAGGGAGAAAAATGTGCAACAAAACTCAAAATCATTTGGAGAAGAAAAAAGAGGGGGACCAGATTTGCTGGTCTGATAGGGCCTGGTGGAACCACTGAGATTATGGCCCCTAGCTGCCCTTCAGGTCTGGAATTAAACCCACAACTGTGGCTTCCAGTCAAACAAAAGACAGGCATATGAGTTGAACATTTACCTGATACACTTTTTTTTTTGAATACACTCCTTGGAGAGAACAATCATGGGAGAAAGAAGGGCTACTTAGGCACAGGGAGATGGCTCAGGGGGCCGGAGTGCATGGAGGGATGGACACAGGGAAGAGGTAACTATGGGGAAGAAGTGGAGGGGAGCTGTTGCATTGTGGTAAATTGTCAATGTCATGACACAAAGTTGTATGTGAACTGCTGTATGGAAAGTGAATCTGCTCTGTAAATTTTCACCCAAATCACAATAAAAAATAAAAGAGTGCAAAAAGTGTGTAAGCTATACTAGAAGGTTGACTAGATCAGGTTATAAAACACAGGTTCTCCAAGGATTTTTGTAAACATTTTTGGGAGGAATCTTAAAAGTGTGAGAGTTATAGAGCGGAAGGATTGGGCTCTTGTTCTCTTTATGTAGTCTGCATAAGATTTCATTTGTTGTAGCTTTTTTACTGAGAAGTCATCCAAATCTACTCAATGGCAGTGGGGTTTGTTGGTTTGTTTTTTACTGCCAAAGTGGAGATCTGATAACTGCTTTATTTTTTGCTAAAAGTGCCTACGGTTCTATTCCTAAATGTTTTTTCCCTTTGTTTTTAAAATTTTGTTGTTGTTGACAATATTCACAGCAAAACATACACCAATCCAACAATCTCCACATCTACAATTTAGTAACATTGATTACATTCTTGAACTTATGCAACCATTCTCACCCTTCTTTTCTGAATTGTTCCTCCCTTATTAACATAAATTTAAGTCTCCTAAGGTTCCTATCTAATCTTTCAAGTTGTTAATATCAATTTGATCCAACTTAGATAGTTCTTAAAAGAACATAATGCTCAAAGCAGACTTTTTTTTTTTTTTTTAACTAATTCAGCCAAACTTTTGTTTGGTTTTATAGAGCTCTGATTGTGCTGTGATTAAAGCTTTGTGCTGCTAACCAAAGGTTGGCAGTTTGAACTCACCAACCTCTGCAGGAGAAAGATGAGGCAGTCTACCTCTGTAAAGATTTATAGCCTTGGAAACCCTATGCAGCCGTTCTACTTTGTTGTATAGGGTCGCTATGAGTCAGAACTGACTCAGTGGCAGTGGGTTTGGTTTGGTTTTTGGTTAGGAAATTATTATGTATGAATTTATAGCATGTTGATTTCATTTGTATATCTTTTAAAAAGACTTCAGGGGATATTTTTGGTTTAAGGTTTAAAGATTATCTCAGGGCAATAGTTTCAGGAGTTCATCCAACCTTCGTAGCTCCAGAAAGCCTAGAGTCTGTGAGAATTTGAAATTCTGTTCTGTGTTTTACCCCTATTGATCAGGATTCTCGTATGGACTCTTTGATCAAAATGTTCAGTAATGGTAGCTGGGCATCATCCAGCCTAGATGTTGTTTTTCTTTTTTAGATAGATGGTATATCTACTGCAAACTTCCAAAAGTTTTCCGTCTCAGAGTGAAAAAATTGACACTGGAAAGAAGTCTGGAAGAAAGTGAGGGAGAGCCCCTTTATGTTTCTCCATCACTTTTATTGCCTTCTGACAGTCTACATTCTTGTTTATTGTCTCTCTCATCTTGCTAATTCATCAGCTACTTAAGGGCAAGGATTTTGGCCTGTTTAATTCACCGATGCAGTTCTAGCTCCTAGGTGACAAACGAGAGTCATAATCTCAGTCTTCACTGAGTTTACAGTCAAACAAAGAAGACCAATACAAATAAATGTGGAAGTGTTATGACTAGCTGTGTTATGCAGAAAATAATAGGAACACTTTTTCCCATCTGAGGGCAAGAGGAAGCAGGAAGAGTGAAAATTCAAGCAAGATTTCCTTTTAAAAGTCACTAGATTTCACTTCCATGAGGGCTGGAGCCATGGTGGCATCATCTATAGTATTGAAAGTTGTGCACTACAGAACTCCAGTGGGTACCATTCATCTGCATTCATAGTGACTCTGGGGAACATGTTTCGTTTGTTCAGCAGGACACATGGTAGATAGTCAATAAATATTTTGGAACAAATGGATTAAGTACTATCTAAGCTAAATCTTGAAGGTCCAATATAGTGTTTTGGAAACTTGTCCTTATAGGGAACATCCTCTTCTCTTTGATTCTTTTTTAAAACAGTGAGAGAAAAATGTCAAAATTCCAAGAAACAACAGATAAGTTTTATTCCAAGTTGCTCTATTTTCTAACAAATAATTTTGCATAATAATCAGATGCCCACTTGGCTTCTCAGCCCTCTGATGACTGGACTTTTCTTCTCCACTTTTTCTGTCAGCAATCCAGACTATTTTCAGAAAGAAAAGGCGCACAGTGGGGGTAGTCTTATGGTGAATGTCCATGGGAATACCTTGGTAACTGCTTCAAAGGGGCAAGCTGCCCTAAAGCAAAACTGCAACTACGACTGTTTTTCAAAGCACTACTAGACAGAGTTTTCCCATATATGTCAATGGCAAAATTAAATGAACAAGCATATATATATTCCAGATAAAGAAATATGAAGATTGCCGACATTATGTATTTTTTTTCCATTTAAGTTGTAAATTATCTCTTTGAATGGGACATCCAGAGTCTTGTATTAATATGCTTCAGGAACAGTCATGACACCTTTTTTTATTCTAACTTTTTCTACAAGCAGTGCTGGATTAAGGCATGTGAGGGCCCTAAACACTGAAAATCTGTGCTGTCCCACTTCTGCTTTTTCATGCATTTAAACGGGATATATGAGTTTTATAGGGAGCTCTGGTAGCATAGTACCTAAGGCACTTGACTGCTAACCAGAAGGCTGACAGTTCAAATCCACCAGCCACTCCTCAGAAGGAAGGTTGGACAATCTACTTCCTAGTGATAACCCAAGGAGGGGTCGCTATGAGTCGGGGCCGACTCGACAGCACATGACAGCAACAACATGAGTTTTATATAGACATGTATGTTTGTGTGTGTGTGTATACATACATATATATACATATATATATATTCATATATTCAGCCCCAGGGTTACAGGTGAGGAGAGACAACTCAGGGACGCCCAAAGCAGC
>NW_006921687.1:4995780-4997538 GCF_000298275.1 Orycteropus afer afer
AAACATTTATATTTCAAAATCAGTAAGAAAAAAATGGTTTTGGAACATGAATTTTGTTCTTTAGGTCTGAGATAGTCAAAGAAAGAGCACTTATGAATGAGGAAGAGAGCCATTCACGGGCCTATGAGCTTGGGACCATAGTCTCAGGGGACAACAAGCTCAATTGGCACAACGTTGCTGTTGTTAGGTGCCGTCAAGTTGTCTCCAGCTCATAGCAACACTATGTACAACAGAACGAAACACTGTCCGGTTCTGTGCCAGCCTCATGATCCTTGCTATACCTGAGTCTATTGTTGCAGCCAGTGTCAATCCTTCTCATTGAGGGCCTTCCCCTTCTTCACTGACCCTCCACTTTACCAAGCATGATATCCTTCTCCAAGGAATGGTTCCTCCTGACAACATAACCAAAGTAGGTGAGACGAAGTCTGGCTATTACAGCTTCTGAGGAGCATTCCGGCTGCACTTCTTCCAGGACAGATCTGTTAGTCTTTTTAGTAGTCCATGGTACTCTTAGCATTCTTCTCCAACACCATAACTCAAAAGCATCAACTCTTCTTCTATATTCCTTAATTGTCCAGCTCTCATATATGTAAGAGACGATTGAAAATACCATGGCTTGGGTTAGGTGCGTCTTAGTCTTCAAGGAGATATCTTTGCTCTTCAGCACTTGAAAGAGGTCTTTTGTAGCAGATTTGCTCAATGCAATATGTTGTCTGATGTCTTGACTGCTGCTTCCATTGGTGTTGATTGTAGAACCAAGTAATATGATGTCCTTGACAACTTCAATCTTTTCTCCATCCATCATGAAGCTGTTCATTGGACCATTAACAAGGATTTTTGTTTTCTTTATATTGAAGTGTAATCTATACTGCAGACTATAGTCTTTAATCTTTGTAAGTGCCTCAAGTCATCCTCACTTTCAGCAAGCAAAGTTGTGTCATCTGCATATCTCAGGTTGTTAGTGAGTCTTCCTGCAATCCTGTTGCCATGTTCTTCTTCATATAATCCAGCTTCTTGGATTATATGATCAGCGTACAAGTTGAATAAGTGTGGGGATAAAATGCAACGTTGATGCACTCCCTTCCTGATTTTAAACCATGCAGCATCCCCTTATTCTGTTTGAATGACAACTTCCTGATCTATGTACAGGTTCCTCATGAATACAATCAAGTGCTCTGGAACTCCCTTTCTTCTCTATCCATAATTTGTTATGCTTTCTTCTCTATCCATAATTTGTTATGCTTTTGCATAGTCAATAAAACACAAGTAAACATCTTTCTGGTATTGTTTCCTTTCAACTAAGATCCATCTGACATAGCAATGATAGATATCCCTCATTCCACGTCCTCTTCTGAGTCCAGCTTACATTTCTGGAGGTTCTTTGTCAATATATTGCTGCAACCGTTTTTTAATTATCTTTAGTAAGATTTTACTTGCATGTGATATTAATGATATTGTTCGATAATTTGCACATTTTGTGAGATCATCTTTCTTTGGAATGGGTACAAATATGGATCTCTTCCAGTCCGTTGGCCAGGTAGCTATCTTCCAAATCTTTTGGCATAGCCAGGCAAGTGCTTCCAGTGTATCGGTTTGTTGAAACATCTCAATGGGTATTCCATTAATTCCTGGAGCCTTGTTCTTCGCTAATTCTTTCAGTGCAGCCTTGACTTCTTCCTTCAATACCGTTGGTTTTTGATCATATGCCACCTCCTGAAAGGGATAAATATTGACCAATTCTTTTTGGTACAGTGATTT
>NW_006921687.1:4998283-5001729 GCF_000298275.1 Orycteropus afer afer
GTTATTTCTATCACCAAGGCCATATTTTCCAACTACCAGTGACTCTTCTTTGTTTCCAACTTTTGCATTCCAGTCACTAGTGATAATCAACACATCTTGATTGCATATTTGGTCAATTTCAAACCACAGAAGTTGTTAAAAATCTTCAATTTCCTCATCTTTGGCTTTGGTGGTTGGTGCATGGATTTGAATTATAGTGGTATTAACTGGTCTTCTTTGTAGGCATATGGATATTATCCTGTCACTGACAGCATTATACTTCAGGACAGATCTTGAAACAGTCTCTGTGATGATGAATGCCACACAATTCCTCTTCAATTTGTCATATATGGTTGTCTGATTCTAAATGGCCCAAACCAATCCATTTCAGCTCACTAATGCCTAGGATATCAATCTTATGTGTTCCATTTCATTTTTGACAACTTCAAGTTTTCTTAGATTCATACTTCTTACATTCCATGTTCCAATTATCAATGATATTTGCTGCTGTTTCTACTCATTTTGAGTCATGCCATATCACCCAGTGGAGGTCCCGAAAGCTTTACTCCATCCATATCATTAAGGCCCTCTCTACTCTAAGGCGTCGTCTTTTCCCCAGTCATATTTTGAGTGCCTCTGACCTGATGGGCTCATTTTCTAGCGCTATATCGGACAGTGTTTCTGGTCTATTCATAAAGTTTTCCAGTGATACATCAGACCATGTTTCACTACTATTCATAAGGTTTTCACTGACCAATTGTTTGAAAAAAGTGGATGGCCTCTGTGTTAGTCTGGAAGCTCTGCTGAAACCTGCTGGCATTTTCCAGCACCAGTGGCATAGTGTCCAGCCTCACAGCAACACACAAGCCACCACAGGATGACACACTGACAGATAAGTTCATCTCCCTTAGTTGTCCCAACCACTCTGATCACTTCCCCACCTGTCCTTACCTGCCCAGGGCCCCGGCCTTGAATAAAGCCACCCCAGAAGGTACTACATAGTACATAAAAATCTTTCTCTACATTCTACTTGGTGAGTGATGACTGGGGTCTAAAAAGCTTTCAAGCAGCCATCTAAGACGCAATTATTGGTCACCCCTCATCTAGAGCAAAGAAGACTGAAGAAAATCAAAGTCATATAGAAACAATTAGTCCAATGATATGATGGGCTATGGGGACCTCAGCCTTCAAAACCCTGAGACCAGAACTAGATGGTGCCTGGCTACAAATGCCAACCACTCAGAAAGAGATCAAAATTGGAGATCCTGGATAGAGTGGGAGGAAAAATAGAAAACAAAGTTCAAAAACTCAAAAATGATGAGAATAGCTGCTTGGATAGAGACTGGTGGAACCACTGAGACTATGGCCCCAGGTTATCCTTTGGGCCTGGAACTAAACTCTCTTCTGCAGATTAGCTCTCATCCAAAGTGTAGGAAGGCCTACAAACAAACCACCCACCCTAGGGAGATGCACCTATTTATCCTAGGGAGATGCACCCCTTGGATCAATCAACCATGAGAGATCAGAATGGCAGCATTTGCATAGAGGGTAAGCTGCACAGACAGGAATGCATAGATAAGAAGGGCACAGGGAAGGGGTAGTCACAGGGAGGAGGTGGGAGGAGAGCTGTTTTTGGTTGAGATTGTAATCGGGGTGTGGAACCAATGTGCATGAACTGTTTAGAATAAAATGAATCTGCTCTGTAAATTTGCACCAAAATCACAATAAAATTATATATATATACACACACATGCATACGTGTGTTTGTGTGTGTGTGTGTGTATAAAGAGTACTTATGAGGCAGTTGGAAATAATTCCATTCATTTGTTGCAAATCTCCATGAGTGTATTTCATCTCAAAATAATACTTAAAAACTTGCACCCTCACTTTCCATCCTTTGATGCTGTGTCTTAACAGATCAGAAGACTGATAACCAATGGAAGCAAGAATGATCACAAAGGGCATGATACAAATTCAGGGGTGTACAATATCTGAAGACTAGTTTGGTTCACTTTGCACATGACCAGATACACAAGTCATGTGATTATAGTGCTGCTGGCATGTTATGTGGTTGAGAGAACTATGTGAGGTTATACCATAATGTCCTCCAAATTCGTCCATGTTGTAAGATGTTCCATGTATTCATCATTACACTTTATAGTTGCATAGTATTCCATTGTGTGTATATACCACAGTTTATTCATCCATTGATAGGCACATATTTATTCGTGGCAAGCCTCTTATTTCTTTAGGATATAAATCTAGGAGTGGGATAGCTGGATCATATGTTAGTTCTATTTGTAGCTTTTTAGGGAAATGCCATAACATTTTCCATAGAAGTACACTAGCAGTGTATAAGAGTTCCAATCTCCCACACAAACTTGCCAACATTTGTTATTTTCTGTTTTTTGTAATTAGTGCCATTATTGTAGGATGAGATGGTGTCTCATTGCAGTTTTGATTAGCATCTCTCTAATGGCTAATGCCACCATTCAGATTCAGTGGATTCAAAACAGGATGTGGAACAAGGGATACTATTGCTGATGTCAGAGGGATCTTGCCTGAAAGCAAAGAATACTAGAAAGATGTGTACCTGTGTTTTATTGATTATGCAAATGCATTCAACTGTGTGGATCATAACAAATTATGGATAACATTGTGAAGAATGGCAATTCCAGAATACTTAATTGTTTTCATGAGGAACCTGTACATAAACCAAGAGGCTGTTGTTTGAACAGAACAAGGGGATACTGCATGGTTTAAAATCAGAAAGGGTGTGCTTCAGGGTTGTATCATTTCACCATACTTATTCAATCTGTATGCTGAGCAAATAATCCAAGAAGCTGAACTGTATGAAGAAGAATGCAGCATCAGGATTGGAGGAAGACTTATTAGTATCTTTAATATGTAGTTGACACATCCTTGCTTGCTGAAAGTGAAGAGGATTTGAAGCACTTACTGATGAAAGCAAAGACTTCAGTATGGTTTACACCTCAATCTAAAGAAAACAAAAATCCTCACAGGTGGACCAATAAGCAACATCACGATAAACGGAGAAAAGATTGTCATCAGCGATTTCATTTTTCTTGGATCCACAATCAATACCCATGGAAGCAGCAGTCAAGAAATCAGATGTCATATTACACTGGGCAAATCTGCTGCAAAAGACCTCTTTAAAATGTTAAGGAGCAAAGATATCACTTTGAATACTAAGGTGGACCTAACTCAAGCCATGGTATTTTCAATAACCTCATATGCATGTGAAAGCTGGCCAGTGAATAAGGAAGACCAAGGAAAAGATGATGCCTTTGAATTGTGGTATTGGTGAAGAATACTGAAAATACCAGGGACTGCCAGAAGAATGAACAAATCTGTCCTGAAAGAAATGCAACTGGAATGCTGCTTAGATGCAAGAATGGCCAGCCTTTGTCTCACCTACTTTGTCATGTTGTCAGAAGGGACCACTC
>NW_006921687.1:5001829-5011976 GCF_000298275.1 Orycteropus afer afer
CAGGGAGGAGGTGGGAGGAGAGCTGTTTTTGGTTGAGATTGTAATCGGGGTGTGGAACCAATGTGCATGAACTGTTTAGAATAAAATGAATCTGCTCTGTAAATTTGCACCAAAATCACAATAAAATTATATATATATACACACACATGCATACGTGTGTTTGTGTGTGTGTGTGTGTATAAAGAGTACTTATGAGGCAGTTGGAAATAATTCCATTCATTTGTTGCAAATCTCCATGAGTGTATTTCATCTCAAAATAATACTTAAAAACTTGCACCCTCACTTTCCATCCTTTGATGCTGTGTCTTAACAGATCAGAAGACTGATAACCAATGGAAGCAAGAATGATCACAAAGGGCATGATACAAATTCAGGGGTGTACAATATCTGAAGACTAGTTTGGTTCACTTTGCACATGACCAGATACACAAGTCATGTGATTATAGTGCTGCTGGCATGTTATGTGGTTGAGAGAACTATGTGAGGTTATACCATAATGTCCTCCAAATTCGTCCATGTTGTAAGATGTTCCATGTATTCATCATTACACTTTATAGTTGCATAGTATTCCATTGTGTGTATATACCACAGTTTATTCATCCATTGATAGGCACATATTTATTCGTGGCAAGCCTCTTATTTCTTTAGGATATAAATCTAGGAGTGGGATAGCTGGATCATATGTTAGTTCTATTTGTAGCTTTTTAGGGAAATGCCATAACATTTTCCATAGAAGTACACTAGCAGTGTATAAGAGTTCCAATCTCCCACACAAACTTGCCAACATTTGTTATTTTCTGTTTTTTGTAATTAGTGCCATTATTGTAGGATGAGATGGTGTCTCATTGCAGTTTTGATTAGCATCTCTCTAATGGCTAATGCCACCATTCAGATTCAGTGGATTCAAAACAGGATGTGGAACAAGGGATACTATTGCTGATGTCAGAGGGATCTTGCCTGAAAGCAAAGAATACTAGAAAGATGTGTACCTGTGTTTTATTGATTATGCAAATGCATTCAACTGTGTGGATCATAACAAATTATGGATAACATTGTGAAGAATGGCAATTCCAGAATACTTAATTGTTTTCATGAGGAACCTGTACATAAACCAAGAGGCTGTTGTTTGAACAGAACAAGGGGATACTGCATGGTTTAAAATCAGAAAGGGTGTGCTTCAGGGTTGTATCATTTCACCATACTTATTCAATCTGTATGCTGAGCAAATAATCCAAGAAGCTGAACTGTATGAAGAAGAATGCAGCATCAGGATTGGAGGAAGACTTATTAGTATCTTTAATATGTAGTTGACACATCCTTGCTTGCTGAAAGTGAAGAGGATTTGAAGCACTTACTGATGAAAGCAAAGACTTCAGTATGGTTTACACCTCAATCTAAAGAAAACAAAAATCCTCACAGGTGGACCAATAAGCAACATCACGATAAACGGAGAAAAGATTGTCATCAGCGATTTCATTTTTCTTGGATCCACAATCAATACCCATGGAAGCAGCAGTCAAGAAATCAGATGTCATATTACACTGGGCAAATCTGCTGCAAAAGACCTCTTTAAAATGTTAAGGAGCAAAGATATCACTTTGAATACTAAGGTGGACCTAACTCAAGCCATGGTATTTTCAATAACCTCATATGCATGTGAAAGCTGGCCAGTGAATAAGGAAGACCAAGGAAAAGATGATGCCTTTGAATTGTGGTATTGGTGAAGAATACTGAAAATACCAGGGACTGCCAGAAGAATGAACAAATCTGTCCTGAAAGAAATGCAACTGGAATGCTGCTTAGATGCAAGAATGGCCAGCCTTTGTCTCACCTACTTTGTCATGTTGTCAGAAGGGACCACTCCCTGGAGAAGGATATCATGCTTGATAAAGTAGAGGATCAGCAAAAAAGGGGAAGACCCTCAGAGATGGATTGACACGGTAGCTGCAATGCTATGCTCAAGATTACTAAGGATTGTGATGATGGCGCAGGACCAAGCAGTGTTTTCTTCCATTGTACATAGTTGTCATGAGTTGGAGCCAAGTGGATGGCACCTAGAAATAACAACAACAACAACTATGGCTAATGATGGCAAGTAACTCTTCATGTGTTTTCAGCACCTGAATGTCTTCTAGCATAAAGTGTCTGTTGATATCCTTTGTACATTTTTAAATTGTATTGTCTTTTTTGTTGTTCAAGTGTTGAAATTTTCTATAAATTTTAGAGATTAGACCCTTGTCAAGTATGTTATAGCCAATTTTTTTTTTCCTAGTTTGTAGGTTCTCTTTTTACTCTTTCTTAGAAGTCTTTTAATGAGCATTAAGTATTTAATTTTCATGAAGTCTCATTTATCTAGTTCATCTTCTGCTGTTTGTGCATTTTTAGTTATGTTTGGTATTACATTTACAGCATAAATATTTAATTTTTATGAAGACTCATTTATCTAGCTTATCTTGTGCTGTTTGTGTATTTTTTGTTTGTTTGGTATTATATTTATACCATACATATATGGTCTCTATTTTTTCTTCCCAGATCTTTATAGTTTTATCACAATAAAATAATTAAACTATTATTCATTGAGTGCTTACTGTATGTGTGTTAAGCATTTTACAATAGCCTTGTGGGGTAGTTTTACACAAGTGGATACTAAAGTTCTAGGGTTTAAGTAAAATGGGTAAGTTTACAAGGCTTACCTTTTGGCAGAGCTGAGATTAAAATAGGCTGTTTGTCTAACACTTGACTCTTAACTTCTACACGTACTATTTCATTTCTTCATTCATTCCTTCATTTATTCAATACATATTTATTAAGCACCAATTAGCAGTCTGGATCTTAGCAAGGCATTATATTGCAATGTGTAGGGACAAGGAGGGACTGAGAACATGACAATAACATGTCCTTTTCCCTTAGCTGACAGTGTGCTCACTGACAGCAAAAATGGTTTCTAATTTAGCTAGTTATATCCAGCATGGTACTTGTTACATATTACCAGTTTAGTAGACTTGGGATTTCTTTTCCTTTTACCTGAAAAGTCTATAATCACAAGGATTTAAACAGCTGTCAATTAGTACAATTGCAACCAGGATTTGTAACCAAACCCAGCCAAAACACATGAAGCTTGTTTGGCATAGGCTTCCTCATCAGAATAGCTGCCAAGTTGCTTTGCTAGAGAGTACACTGATTTTAGAAACTCTGGTGGTATAGTAAGAAGCTCTGGTGGTGTAGTGATTAAGGCATTTGGCTACTAACCCAAAAGTTGGTGGTTCAAACCCACCAGCCTCCGTATGGAAGAAATATGAGGCAGTCTGGTTCTGTGAAGATTTATAGCCTTGGAAACCCAGTGGGGGTCGCTATGAGTCAGAATCAACTTGAGGCAGTGAGTTTGGTTTGGTTTTTGGTGTTATAGTGGTTAAAGCGTTTGGCTACTAACCAAAATGTCGGCAGTTTTAACCAACCAGCCACGTCACAGGAGATAGATGGGGCCATCGGCTTCCATGAGGATTTACTGCCTTGGAACCCTATGCAACAGTTGTACTCTGTCCTAAAGGATCATTGTGAATCAGAATTGACTCAGTGGCAGTGGGTTTGCTTTTCTTGATATGCTGATTTTAAAGAGCCATAGTAGCACAGTGGCTAAAGTGCTCAGCTGCCAATTGAAATGTTGGTGTTTCAAACCCACCAGCCACTCCATGTGAGGAAGATGTGGCACTTAGTGTGTGTAAAGATTTGTTATTGTAGTTCTTGTTGTTAGGTGCTATTGAGTCAGTAACTACTAAGTGACTCCATGTCCAACAAAGTGAAACACTGCTTGGTCCTGCGCCATCTTCACAATCTTTGCTATGTTTGAGCTCATTGTTGTAGCTGCTGTGTCAATCTATCTTGTTGAGGGTCTTCTTCTTTTTCACTGACCCTCTACTTTAACAAGCATATGTCCTTCTCCAGACACTGGTCCCTCCTGATAACATGCCCAAAGTATGTGAGGTGAAGTTAGTCATCCTCTCTTCTAAGGAGCATTCTGGCTTCTTAAAGATTTGCCCAATGCAGTATACCATTTGATTTCTTGACTGCTGCTTCCACGTGGATCCAAGTAAAATGAAATCCTTGACAACTTCAGTCTTTTCTCCGTTTATTGTGATGCTGCTTATTGGCCCAGTTGTGAGGATTTTTGTTTTCTTTATGTTGAGGTGTAACCCATACTGCAGATTGTAGTCTTTAATCTTCATCAGTAAGTGCTTCAAGTCATCTTCACTTTCAGCAAACAAGGTTGTGTTGTTTGCATATTACAGGTTGTTAATGAGCCTTCCTCCAATCATGATGCTGTGTTCTTGATACAGTCCAGCTTCTCAGATTATCTGCTCAGTGCACAGATTGAATAAGCACACACCTGACACACACCCTTCCTGATTTTAAACCACGCAGTAACCCCAGTCGAATGACTGCCTGTTTGTCTATGTGCAGTTTCCTCATAAGCACAATTAAGTGTCCTGTAATTCCCATTCTTTGCAATGTTATCCATAATTTGTTATGATCTACACAGTCAAATGTCTTTGCATAGTAAATAAAATACAGGTAAACATCTTTCTATTATCCTCTACTTTCAGCCAAGAGGCATCTGACATCAACAATGAGATTCCTTGTTTCACATCCTCTCCTGGATCCATCTTGAATTTCTGACACTTCCCTGTTGATATACTGCTGCAGATCATGTTGAATTATCTTCAGCAAAATTTTTCTTGCATGTGATATTAATAATAACCAAAGCAAACCAAACTCACTGCCATTGAGTCAATTCTGGTTCATAGTGATCCCCATTGGGTTTCAAGGTTCTAAATTCTTACAGAAGGAGACTGCGTCATCCTTTTTCCATGGAGCAACTGGTGGGTTTGAACCACTGATCTTTTAATTTATAGTCAAATGCCTTAACCACTATACCACTGTACCACCAGAGATCCTCTGATATGTATGATATTACTTGATAATTTCTGTATTCTGTTGGATCACCTTTCTTTGGAATGGGCACAAAAATGAATCTCTTCCAGTCAGTTGGCCAGGTAGCTGTCTTTCAAATTTCTTGCCTTAGACAAGTGAGCATTTCCAGAATTGAGTCCATTTGTATGAACACCTCAGTTGGTATTCCATCAGTTCCTGGAGGCTTGGTTTTTTGGCAGTGTTTTCAGTGCAGCTTGACTTTCTTCCTTCAATTCTATTGGTTCTTGATTATAGGCTACCTCTTGAAATGGCTAAACATCAACCAATTCTTTTTGAACAATAACTCTGTGTATTCCTTCCATCTTATTTTGATGCTTCCTGTGCCATTAAATATTTACCCATAGAATCCTTCACTATTGCAACTTGAGGTTCAGTTCTTTTTGCTTGAGAAATGCTGAGAATGTTCATCACTTTTGGTTTTCTAACTCCAAGCTTTTGCACATTTCATTATAATACTTTACTTTGGCTTCTTGATCCAACCTTTGAAATCTTCTTTTCAACTTTTTTACTTCATCATTTCTTCATTTCATTTTAGCTATGCCGAAGAGCAAGTTTTAAAGTCTCTTCTGACCTCCATATTTTGGTCTTCTTTCTTCCCTGTCTTTTTAATGACCTTTTATTTTTTCATGTATGATCTCCTTAATGTCATCCCACAACCTGTCTGGTCTTTTGTCATTAGTGTTCAATGCTTCAAATCTATTCTTGAGATGGTCTCTAAATTCAGGGGTATACTCAAGGTTGTACTTTGGCTGTCATGGACTTGTTTTCATTTTGTCCAGCTTCAACTTCAACTTGCATGTGAGCAATTGATGGTTTGTTCTGCCACTGTCCCTTGTTCTGACTGATAATATTGAGCTCCTTCATTGTCTCTTTCCACATATGTAGTTGATTTGATTCCTGTGTATTACAGCTGGTGAGGTTCATGTGTATACTTATGGTTAAGTTGTTGAAAAAAGATATTTCCAATGACTAGGTCATTGGTATTGCAAAATTCTTTTATGTAATCTCCAACGTTGTGTCTATCATCAAGGCCGTATTTTCCAACTACTGGTCCTACTTCTTTGTTTCAATCACCAGTAATTATCAATGCACCTTGATGGCATGTTTGATCAATTTCAGACTGCAGACTTTGATAGAAATCTTCAATTTCTTCATCTTTGGCATTCGTGGTTGGTGCATAAATTTGAATAACAGTTATATTAACTGCTCTTCCTTATAGGTGTATGGATATTATCCTATCACTGACAGCATTGTACTTCAGGATAAATCTTGAAATATTCTTTTTTCACAATGAATGCAACACATTCCTCTTCAATTTGTCATTCCCAGCATAGTAGAGCATATGATTGTTTGATTCAAAATGGCCAATACTAGTCTATTTCAGCTTGCTAATGCCTAGGATATCAAATAGCTTCTTATAGTCACACTCCATAATTTCACGTTTTAATTATTAATAGATGTTTGTAGCTGCTGCTTCTCATTTTAAGTCATGTGACATCAGCACATGAAGGTCCCTAAAGCTTTACCTATCCATGTTATTGAATTTGAGACCCCTCTTCCCCAGCAATATTTTTAGTGCCTTCCAAACTGAGGAGCTCTGGTGGTGCTGTGGTTAAGGCATTTGGCTGCTAACCAAGAGGTCAATATTCCAAACCCGCCAGCTGCTCTGCGGGAGACAGAGGCAGTCTGCTTTCGTAAAGATTTACAGCCCTATGGGAATCACTAAGAATTGGAATTGATTTGATGGCAGTGGGTTTTGTTTTAGTTTCCTGCGTGAAGATCTTATCTTCCAGCACTATATCATACAATGCTCCACTGCTATTCAGAAGGTTTTCACTAGTCGACTTTTCAGAAGTAGATCACCAGTTCCCTCTTCCTAATCTATTGTACTACGGAAGCTCTGCTGAAACCTGTCCACTATGGGTGACCCTGCTGGTATTTGCAATACTGATGGCATAGGTCCCAGCATCACAGCAGCATGCAAGCCATCACAGTACAACAAATCGACAGATGAGTGGTGGCCATAACTACTTACAGCCTTAGAAATATTGTTAGGCAGTTCAACTCTGTTCCATAAGGTTTGTGTGAGTCAGAATTGACTTGGCAGCAGTGAGTTTAGTTGTGGTTAGGCTGGTTTTGTTCTAGCTTTAAATCCCTAATAAGAAGATGTTTATTTTGAATTAAATTGATAACTGGAAATTATTTTAATGGTTCTTCCTAAAGGTTCTTCATACTTTTTTTAGAGCATAAGCATCCAATATCATTTTATGTCAACATTTTGATCATCAGTCATGGCCAAGCTGCCATTATCCATGTC
Organism: Orycteropus afer afer; assembly: GCF_000298275.1. NCBI lineage: Eukaryota > Metazoa > Chordata > Mammalia > Tubulidentata > Orycteropodidae > Orycteropus > Orycteropus afer. The sequence goes on from NW_006921687.1 coordinate 5,009,136, forward strand.
CTCAAATCATAGTGGTGATGGTGAGTGCAGACCAAATGTTATCATAATATACAACTCTTATAGGAGAGCCTCTTTGTCATGATTTTGAAACTTCCTGTATTTTTGCAAAGATGTTAAAATAAACAGCTTTAATCAATTAGTACTGCTCTCTAGGCCTCAAGCTTCACACACATTTTGTTAGCAGGTGCAGGGAATTGTCTGCAGATGGTGGGATCCATTAGATGATTCTGAAGCTAGCAATTGAATATGGTGAGACACTCTCAGTCCATTAGGGGGCAGTGTGGCAACACCATTAAAAGCAGTTCAAAACAAAACAACTTGTTTCTGTCAAGTTTGACTCATAGTGACCTTATGTGTTATAGAAAAGAATTGCTCATAGGATTTTCTTAGCTATAATCTTTACAGAAAGGAGCTCTGGTAGCATAATGCCTAAGGCACTTGACTGCTAACCAGAAGGCTACGGTTCAAACCCACCCTCCACTCCTCGGAAGGAAGATGGGGCAAGCAATCTACTTCCGTAGTGATACTGCCTCGGAAACCCAAGGAGGGGTCACTATGAGTCGGGTCCGACTCGATGGCACATAACAACAACAACAACAACAATCTTTACAGAAAGGTGCTTTTGTGGTGTGACTCTTAAGCACTGGAATGCTATCCAAAATGTTGGCTATTTGAACCCATGGAGCTGCTCTTCAGGAGAAAGACCTGTGATCTGCTTCCATAAAGATTACAATCCAGAAAACCCTGTGGGGCAGTTGTACACTGTCACACAGGGTTGCTATGAGTTGGAATCAATTCTAGGGCAGCCAAAAATAACAACAATCTTTACAGGAGCAGACCTCCAGCCTTACTGTCGATGTTCCGCTGGAACCACCAACCTCAAAGTTAGTAGTAGAGCATAAACTGTTGGCACCATTCAGTCTTGTCTCAGGGAATTTCTTATTAGCCTCTTTTCTTTATAACTACATTCCAAGCCCCCTACATCTTGTTTGGTATGCCTAGAAGCTCCTCAAATCTTTTTTCTTCTCTGTTTTTCAGGCTTCTTTTTGTCTCCCTTACACCAATTCAGGAGCCCTGAACTGAAATGTCAGTGGTTTGAACGCACCAACAGCTCTTTGGGAGAAAGATGTGGCCATCTGCTCCTGTAAAGATTTCCAGCCTTGGAAACCCTATGGGGGCAGTTCTGCTCTGTCCTAAATGGTCTCTATGAGTCAAAATAGACTTGATGACAACAGGCTTGGTTTGGGTTTTGATACCAACTCAATTCTCCCATGCTTCATTGTTTGGTATCTGCTATAGAGTCCTCTCCTGACTTAAGGCAACCCCATGCATAATGGAATGAAACATTGCCCTGTCCTGCAGCATCCCCATGAGTATGGTTCCTGACTGGACTGTTGTGATCCATATGATTTCCAATGGATGATTTTTGCAAGTAAATCCGCTGGCCTTTCTTCGTAGTCTGTCTTAGTCAGAGCCCCTCTGAAACCTGTTCAGCATCATAGGAACACGCAAGCTTCTGTGGACAGAAAGATGGTGTCTGCTTGTGGGATGCGTGAACCAGGAATTGAACCTGGTCTCTTGCATGGATGGGCTAGAATTCTACCACTGAACCACCAAAGTGTCCCACTTTACAGTGGAAATAATTTAGCTCTCCAACCCTTGGTTAGCTAACTACCTTTGCATAAAAGGCACAGTAAAAACCAAACCAAACCAAACCCACTCCCATCTCATTAATTCTGACTCACAGTGACCCTATAGGATAGAGTAGAACTGTTCCATAGTGTTTTCAAGGTTGAAAATCTTTACAGAAGAAGATTGCCTCATCTTTCTGCCACCAAAAGGCTGGTGGGTTTGAAGTACAGAACTTTATGGTTAGTAGGAGAATGCTTTAACCAGTAAGCCACCAGGGCCCTTAGGCTTATTAATGTTTAATGTGATAAAAAACCAAGCTGTCTACCTTGGATCTCTTGCTTTTAGCAGCCAGGAGACCTGGTAAAGGCTGTTACAGAGCAAAATGGCAGAGTCTGGTTGAAATTGAAAGTAGAGAGCTTTTATTGAGGGGTAAAACAGTTTACAAATGCAGAATCACAAAGGCCAGATGTTTTGAACTAAGGGATCCAAGGATAAGACAGTTCAGAAAGTTTATGTGAGAAAATAGGAAATTCAGTAAAACTTCAGTGATTGGTTGACATTTTGATAATGGTTACAAAATTGGGTCATGGTACATCTGATTGGTAGGAGATTACATATGTTTCTAAAGTTTTTTAAAGATACAAAGTAATCATTAAATTGCGTACATCTGCTTCAAATCAATCGTGAGACCCTCCTTGAGCACTGGGTAATTCTAAAGTTTGTTCTGAATGAGCATCTGTTCTAATGATTGTTTTGGACCCAGCTTCCTAAGCAGCAAACCATACTTTTAAGGAAGTAAAATTTACATTATTTTCTGAAGTTAGTTACCAAATAATTTTCTCAGGGTACAGTAGAGAGATACAGGCATGACAGGCTACAATTCTGGTGTACAGTTTACTTTTGAATCAAAATTGAGTTTTAGCACAGCCACCATGTTATGTTGGGAGAGCTAAGTTAATTTGGGGTACTCTTACTCAAGGCCTTGGAGAAGCTTTCTTTCTCCTCAGTCAGTATTGAGCAGCATCAGTCACTTGGAATTCTAAAATCAATTTTCTAGAAATGCTATAGAAAGGTGGTAGATTAAAACTTAGACATCAATTATGTAATTAGCTAATTAGTAAAGAAATATTAAGTATAATAAATGGATAGATGAGTGAATTAATGAATGATTAAGTAAATGTTTTTGCATATAAATACATTTTTTTTTTT
>NW_006921687.1:5014731-5026454 GCF_000298275.1 Orycteropus afer afer
CTCTGGTAAGATTTATTCCCAAGTATTTTATTTTTTTGGTAGCTATTGAGAACGGTATTGATTTCCTTATTTCTTTTTCAGCAATCTTTTTGCTGGTGTAGAGGAATCCAACTGATTTTTGGATGTTGATATTAAATACATTTTATCTGGGTTGGTTAGGAACGGGCAAGTTGTTATTTTAGGACTTCTGCAGCATTGAGAAGAACTCCGAATTGACCACCTTCTTCAAAAAACAAAACCAAACCCACATCAAGTCAATTCTGACTCATAGCCACCCCGTAGGGCAGAGTAGAACTGTTCCATAGGGTTTCCAAGGCTGTAAATCTTTATGGAAGCTGACTGCTTCATCTTTCTCCTGGGGAGCAGCTGGTAGGTTTGAACCACCAACTTTCTGGTTAGCAGAAATGTTTTAACCACTCTACCATCAGAGCTCCATACCTTCTTTAAGAAGCCATGGATTTACCCCCCAACAGCTGATCTATGAACTAGAAATAATAGTATAATTACTTAGGATGAGGACCTATAACGAAAATGTAAACTCTTAAATGGCATTAGCAATCCTAGTAAATTAATGCAGTTGAAAAACTATGCATCCCCAAATCCAGACAGTCTTAAATATGTGCCACTATTCACACTAGCAGCAAGGATAAAATGAACAATATAAAAATGAAAACAATAGATATTAAATACTTTATGAGGTACTAGAGATAAAAAGGAATAAAAACACATTTGTTGGCAGTCCTCAAAACTTTTCAAATTCCCCCACCACCACCACCTTCATTCCCTCCTCTGAAGAGAAAAATGGGCAACTAACTAGTGCTACAGTAGAAGTCAGCACACAGGAGAGGAACCTAGTCTAGGTTAGTGTCAAGGCTGGACAGCTGACCAGTCTGAGGTCAACTCATTAAAAATCTCTTATGCCAGGCTGAAGAGCTAGAGATATTTCCTGAAGGTAACAGAAAGAAGAGGGAGCCAAGGAACACTGTAATGGTACGAATTTTACAAAAATTACTCTAGCTCCGGTGGATTGGGATGAGGTAAGGGAGAAAGGGAACTCAGGAGATACTGCAAGATGATGGTAATGTATATAAGGGTGGTAGTAGTGGAGATGGAGACATTTATACAGATTTAGAATATGTGCACATGCCCCAGTAATAGAAAGGAAAAATGGGCAAGGTCAAAACGCGTAATATGACCATTTAAGGGGATACAGAAGAAAGATGCTAACAAAACAGACCATAAAATAATTACCAGAAAAATAAACGAGAGAGAATGGCTAGTTCAAAATGTAACGACCCCTCCCCCCCCCTTTTTTTTTTGCTTCAAATGCTAAAAACTATTGTGGGTTTAACTTTACCCAAAGTATTTGGCCTTTGTTTCCATTTTCTAAGAGATAACCTCTAAATCCGTGGAATTTCCCCAGCGATTGAAGTATCTGTGTGATGAGGATTCCAGAGCACACCTGAAGGTTTGTGCTAATGAGATACACCTCAGGTGGGAGCTGGCCAGCCTGGTTGATGAAAGAGCTTGATGAGCATAGCAGAGCGAATCTTTTGGTATGTGGATGCTTCCAGACCTCAGCCTAGGTGCCTCTTCATTTGTGTTCTTTCTGCTCTGTCTGTAGCCGAATTGTAAGTATAATGCTTTTCTGTGTTTTTCAGACGTTCTCCAAATTATCAAACCATTGGGAGTAGCGAGAGCCTCAGAAATAAGGTGGGGGACCGCCAAGTTTATGGCTGGTATCCTGAGAAGGTAGAAGGAACCTCCACATTTGTAACCCATTCATTATAAGTACCACGGGAGGGAGATGAAGCTGTTTGCTTCCATAAAGATTTACAGACCTGAAAACCCTATGGGGAAGTTCTACTCTGTCCTAAAGTGTCACTGTGAGTCAGAATTGCCTCAGCAACAGTGGGTTTGGTTTTTGGTTTGGTTATAAGTGACAGTTTTGTGGGGACTCCAAGCTTACGGCTGGCATCTGAGGTCTTGGGCGAACTTGGTAATCTGTCCTTTAACTTGTGAGGTCTGACTTAAACTCTACATGGTTATGTTCAGAGAAAGAAATACTGCATCATGTAGTTGGTATAAGAAGTGGAATTAATGAATGTATTACAGTACATTGAGTTAATCTACACACTTGGTTTCAGCAAAGTAGAAATTGATTTGATTTCCCAGCAACTACAATTTCCCTAATATCTTTGAAATTAGTATTCTAGATGAAATTTTGGTTCTGCCAAACAGATGCATTCATTCAAGGCTTGATTTCTGAACTAAATTACGTGAAGGATGGCAGAGTTACGCAAAGCATTGTTTTCTTTGTGCAGATAATGGGAGGCCTGGAGTGGTTCTGGAGTTTATGGTTCTGATGATGCTTTCCTAATTCTCAGATATTGTTGTTGTATATGCCGTCAAGTCAGACGCGACTCATAGCGACCCGTCCTTGGGTTTCCAAGTTGGTATCACTAGGGAAGTAGATTGCCCAACCTTCCTTCTGAAGAGTGACTGGTGGGTTTGAACTGCCAGCCTTCTGGTTAGCAGTCAAGTGCCTTAGCCACTATGCTACCAGAGCTCCTTAGTGGCAGAGGTGAGTGATCTTGAGAGCTAGCTTTTGGGATTAGCTTCCCAATTGTAGTAAATGTATCAGTAATCCTTGGTGGGCCAGTTTTGTGACATTGTTCTGGGAGTAATTCCAGCATATCCAGCCTACAGCCTGCCCTTCCAACCATTCTAATAGTGTAAGCCTCTAATTCCCTGTATTTTATATCTTTCTGCATAAGCTTGATAGAAGATATGGCAGAGTCATTTAATATTCACCAGCTATTCATAGAGTTCCCCACATATCCCAGACATCTTTGCAGTTTGGTTGGGGCTACCCTGCTAGTTCTGCAAAAATTGTGAGCAGAGATGATAAGTGTTTCTTCTGAGCTGAGGCAGTAAAAAGCCTTGCTCAACTTAAGTTCTCTTTTCCTGCTTTGGCAAACCCTTAAGCTACATGTTGAGATGATGATGTAGTAAGGTGGTCAACCCTCCATCAGCCTGGATCCCTGAGTGTCTATGTAGAATAGAGCATGCTGCCAAACCATATTGGAGAGATAATATACACAAGAAATAAATCTTTGTGGTATAAGGAAGACATTGAGATTTAGAGATTTGTCCATTGCAGCAGCTGGTGTTAATTATCCTCATTAATCTAAATGGTTTATTTCTGCAACCAAATCCTTAAGGACACAAGTTCCTGACTTGGTTTTACAGCTTGTGCCCTAAAATGGGCTTTTAAACACATCTCTCTGTCTCTCTCTCTCTCTTTATTTTTAAAGGTGTCTCTCCAAACAAAGGACAAAGATAAGAGAAAAATAATCTCTATATATCTTTAAATGAGTAATGTAAAATATGAAAGCTCCCTCACTTCTGACTCTAGACTCTTCAAAGGCAATCACTGTTAATAGTGTATCTTTGTTTTTTTTTCTACTTTTCACTGTTCATACACAAACTTATAATGTAAATTAGATCCTACTACACATATAGTTCTTTTTTTCCACTTATCACTATATTACAGGTATATTAGTGCATAAGATCCAAAATTACTCTAACAATTACATAGTATTATTTTGTAAGGGTTATAATAATTTATTTAACAAATTTTCTCATGGTAGATGACAGATCACTTTGAATTTCTGTTTATAGACAATTTTTCAGAAAGTATCCTTGCACATGTATATTTTCATATTTATTTTAGTATTTCTGTAGGATAGATTCCTAGAAGTGAATTTGCTGGGTCAAAGGGTATATATCTTTAAAATTTTAATAGATAATGCCAAGAAAGTTGTGCCAGTTTATATCTCTATTAGTAGTATATGAAAATAACCATTTCCTCACAGTCACCCTAGGATATTATCAATATTTTCAACTTTGCTAATTTAATAGGTTAAAAAAAGCAATGGTTGTTTTTATTTGTATTTCATTATTAGTGCATATATAAACTAAAACCAAACTCACTGCTGTCAAGTCTAACTCGACTTAGCGACCCTTCCTTTGGTTGCTGAGGCAGTATCACTACAGAATTGGATTGCCCAAACTTCCTTCTGAGGAGTGGCTGGTGGGGATGAACCACCAGCCTTCTGGTTAGCAGTCAAAAGCCTTAGGCACTATGCTACCAGTGCTCCTAGTGCATGCATATATATATGTATATTTATATATTTATATTTCCTTTTCTTTGAATTACCTGCTCACATCTTTGTCTATTGCCTCTATTGCATTGATTTAATATTCATTTATGGGAGTTATGGGAAATAAGCCTTATTAAATTTGTTGCAAATATTTTTTCCCCATATACCCTTTGCCTTCTAATTTCATCAATGATAAAATTACTAACTGTATGGAAATAAAGTTACAGTGCCAACTCTGGCCTTTTAATTGGTTAGGTGGTAAAAGGTATGTGTTTTGGGGGGTTAGAAATTGGACTCTTGTGTGGGAGTTGGGCTTAGGCAAAAGCGGCCACTACAGATGCCTTTTTGGTGCCTAAGTGCAGCACATAGAGTGCCTATCTGACAATCAGCATAGCCTATCTAGGCTGAAAAAAAATTTGTGACTTGAAGAGAAGGTTTTTATATGTTTATCAGTTCTAATGCTGAGCTCACCAGCTACCTTATTTGTGACCATGGGATCCACTAATGCCCAGGGGCTTTAGCTGAGAGATCAGAACCTTTTAGATAAATAGGAATGAAAAGAAGTCTTGTTTTGCGACATCACATTAAGGAAGCATTTGAAAAACATTTAGAAAAATATAAGTGACTATGTATATTTATACATAAAATTAATTACATCTTCATATGATGCCAAATATAGGCTTCAGAAAAGGCAAGGAGAGTCGGGGGAAACAATGAATAACAATATGAATGGTAAGAACTGTTGAAAATTGATGTTAGGCTGAGTACAAATAAATGTTTCTTACCAGACATAAGGTATGTATGGTGAAAGGTGTATGTATGTCCTTGGTTAGGTTGCCTATACTATCTGAGCTTCGTTCTCTCCACCTGCGGAAAGGGACCAATTATTTGCTTCAGAGGGTGCTGATAGAATTCGATGAGATACTGCACGTATGACAGCCTGGTGTGGTAGACATGGTGTTTGGGGAAAAGCTGTAAAGTGTATTCTTTAAATACACAGATTTTGTAAGCAAATAGCTGTGTTTGAATCCCAATTCTGTCATTTACTAGTTTTAACCTGGGGTGAGTGATTTAAGCTCTCTGAGCCTCAGTTTCTTCATCTATTAAAATGCTGATTGTCACCTGGAAGAGTGGTTGTGAGATTTAAAACAAAATAACACATATGAAAGACTTAACAGAGTGCCTATCTCATTAAATGTTCTCAACAGTACTAGTGTGAATATTGAAGCTAGAAAGGAGCTCTGGTAGCACAGTACCTAAGGCATCTGACTGATAACCAGAAGGTTGGTGGTTCGAACCCACCAGCCACTCCATGGAAGCAAGACTGGGCAATCTACTTCTGTACAGATTTACTGCCTCGGAAACCCAGTGGGGGTCGCTATGAGTCAGAACCGACTTGACTGCAGTGGGTTTGGCTTGTTTTTTTATTGACGTGAGATAAATCTGTCCGTGAGGAGTTCTCTGAAAGTTTCTGAGCCTTTTTTCCTCATCACACTTTATAGGATTATAAGGATGAGATAGATACTTAAAATAATCCCTAATAGCTGGTGAATATTTTTAAAGAATTGACAGTTATTATTTTTATCATCAAAAATCACATAGCACCATAACCTGGTCTCTGAATAGGAACTGAAGTTAGCTACTTTTCCCTTTCCTTTCCAGCTCTTCATTGTGTGCATGAGGGTAGTAAGCTCTAGTCTAGGCATATTGAAGACATGTTTTAAAGTCATAAACCCTGTGCCCTCTTGTTGTGGAATCTTCTAAAGGTCTTTTTATGGGCTGTCTTAGCTATCAGTTCACAAGGACTATAATGTGATATAATTTAACACATTTGAATCAGAATTTTGATCATTTAGTTATTTAAACAAAACAAAACAAACAAAAACTCACATAGGATTCTTCAAGGCATACATTTTATCAGCAAATGAGTTTCTTATGTTATTAAAGGACAGCTAACACCAGTCCTATTTCCCATTTGTACTTACAAGTACAGTAGGAACTCTCATCATAATGACATACTATGGGGATGGGGAGTGGGGATTGGTATCTGAATCAAGACCCAAATGAATGGCAAAAGCTGAGGAAATATCCTAGGAAGACACTTGAGAGAGAATAGATATGACTCTGAAAGAGAGTTAGCTATTATGGTTCAAGGCCATTTAAGGACAGTGATTCTCAAAACTCTGCAGGCCACAGATCATGTTCCCAGCCCACTGGTATTCAGGCTATTCTTGTCTTTCCCTGAGTTCCCAGATTTCATAGAAGAGATAAGAACTCACTTTGCTCAAGGGACCAGCATGCTAAAGATGCACCAACTACAGGCTGGGCTCTAAGGAAATTGTTCTAAGTGTATAAAGAAAGGTTCCTGGTTAGATGGCACCATCTTTCCATTCAGACCTGAGGGGAAGAAAGCATTGGACAGCAGGGGTGGAGAAAGGAGGATAGAGCTATATGGAAATCCCAGCTGACAACTTCAGTGCTGCTTCATCCACACTTGGAGAGAGGAGAAAGAGATGGGTTGCTAGAGAAGTAGAGGCTCTGGGGCAGGGCTTCTCAACCTCAGAGCTATTGACATTTTGGACAGGATAATTTTTTGGTGTAGGGGATGTCCTGTGCTTGGTGGATGTTTAGCAGGATCCCTTTCCTGTACCCATTAGATTTAGATGCCAGTAGCATCACTACCTCCTCCCAGTTGTGATAACCAAAAATGTATCCAGACATTACCATATGTCTGGGAAGGAGAGCAATGTGAGAAGGTGGGGAGCCAGTTTGAGAACTGTTGCTCTGGAATGTGAGGAGGAAAAGAACAAGAATATGCCTTGGCTTCCCCTCAATTTCCAATCTCTTTTATAAATATTTTGCTGTTTTTGAAAAGCTTTCTCTCTCTCTCTCTCTCTCTCTCTCTCTCTCTCTTTTTATTATTGTGATTTGGGTGAAGATTTATAGAGCAAATTCACTTTCCATATAGCAGTTTACATATACTTTGTCTCATGACATTGACCACAGTTTACCACAATGCAACAGCTCCCCTCCCACTTCCTCCCCATAGTTACCTCTTCCCAGTGTCCATCCCTCCATGGACTCCTGCCCCCTAAGCTGTCTCCCTGTGCATAGGCAGCCCTTCTTTCTCAATGATTGTTCTCTCCCAGGAGTGTATCTACCTCAGGTAAATGTTCAACTCATATGCCTGTCTTCTGTTTGGCTGGAAACCACAGGTGTGGGTTCAATTCCAGATGTGAAGGGCAGCTAGGGGCCATAGTCTCAGTGGTTCCACCAGGCTCTATCAGATCAGCAACCTGATCCTCCCCCCCACCCTTTTTTTCTCCAAATGATTTTGAGTTTTCTTCCACATTGTTTTCCCTCTCTATCAAGGATCTGCTACACAGATTCCCTTCCAAGTGGATGACAGTGGTAGCCGGGCACCATCTAGTTCTTCTGGTCCATAGTTGTGTAGGCTGCAGATCGGATGGTGTACCAGTGACTAGGACTAATTGTTTCCATGAATTTTGGTTTTCTTCATTCTTCTTTGCTCTGGACGAGGAGAGACCCATCGTTGCATCTAGATGGCAGCTTGCTAGATTTTAAGATCCCAGTTGCTACTTGCCAAAGTAGGAGGTGGAACAATGTTTTATATAGTATGTTATGCCAATTGAGCTTGATGTCCCCTGTGACTATGGTCCCAAGAAAGGCTTTTTTTTAAAAAAAGAAATTGTGGTAAATATAACAAAACATTGGGCATTTCAACATTCTCCATATGTAAAGTTCAGTAACATTAACTGTTGTTCAGCTATTACCCTTATAGAAAGGCTTTTTATGGGCCCCGTAATTCCTTTCTCTTTTTCAGCCAGATAGCTGTCTACCTCCTCTCTACCCCATTTTCCCTTCAGTCACCCACAACATGCTGAGACTTACAAGAGAGACTCCCAGTAAAGCCTTTGGAGCACTGGGTGGAGAACAGAAGGTTGTGAGGTCACAGAGCAGCCCTGGGTATTGAAGTCTCATCTGGATAATCTTGTGGTACTGGGCCTGAATGCAACTTTGGAAACTTTCTTCTCTCCATTTCAACTATCATAGTGGTTCATAGAAATGGGAGTGAGCAGGTAGAGGAAGAAAGTGATAAGTCAGAATCATTTGGCAAAGAAATACACACCCCATCCACCTGCCATCATGTACTTTCAACCACATCAAAACCACAGCAGAGCACAGGTTATTGTTGTTTTTGTTAGGTGCCATTGTATCGGGTATGACTCACAGCGACCCTATGAATGAAACACTACCTGGTCCTGAGCCAAGCTCACGATCATTACCATGCTTGAGCCCATCATTGTAGCCACCGTGTCAATCCCTCTCCCCTTTTTCACTGACTCTATACTTTACCAAGCATGATACCCTTCTCCGAGGACTGGCCCCTTCTGACAATATGACCAAAGTACAAGAGATGAAGTCTGACCATTCTCAGTTTTAAGGAACATTCCAGCTATACTTCATGCAAGACAGATTTGTTCTTTCTTCTAGCAGTCCATGGCACATTCAATATTTCTCATGAATACCCCAATTCAAATGCACCAATTCCTCTGTGGTCTTCCTCATTCATTACCTAGCTCTCACATGCATATGAGGCTACTGAAAATACCATGGCTTGGATCAGGTGCACCTTAGTCTTCAAAGTGACATCTTTGCTCTTTAACATTTTCAAGAGGTCTTTTGTAGCAGATTTGTCCAATGCAATATGTCAGTTGATTCCCTAACTGCTTCTTCTATGGACATTGATTGTGGATCCAAGTAAAATGAAATCCAGGCACAGATTTTAAAACCAAACCCACTGCCATCAAATGGATTCTGACTCATAGCGACTGCCATTGGGTTTCCAAGGAGGTAAATCTTTAAGGAAGCAGAGTGCCCAATCTTGCTTCCACAGAGTGGCTGGTGGGTTTGAACCACCAAACTTCTGGTTAGTGCCTTAGGCACTGTGCTACCAGAGCTCCTTGGGCACAGATTAGGTATGTATATTTTTGAAACACTTCCCATACGATTCTCAGGTGTTGCTTCGTCCTACCTTCTCCCAGTTGAGCCACTGGCCTGAGCTGTTTTCTATGATACCTAACCTTAACTGTAAATAGAACTCTGAATAACAAGTTAAAGATATTCCTTGAAGCATTATTTAAAACAGTAAAAAATGGGAAATATAGAGATTGTTAATTGTGTTGGAATATAAATGAAATAATTTATATAAAGTCCCTAGAATAGTGCTTAGCACATAGTATGACCTCAAATATTGGCTATTGCTATTAAAAATTGTTTTTTAATTTGAAGATAGGGATATGCTCATGGTGTATTGTTAAATGAAACAAATAGGACCCCAGACTACAAATAGTGGATTCCTATTTTATTTAGAGAGATCTGTATTTTAGGGATTGAGCTCAAGACTGTGGTATGACAGGGTACTCCATGGATTAAGTCATGACTGGTGGAGTGAACATACTTGGAGGAATTTGCTTTCTTTCATTTAAATGTTTATTATGATTTGGGTGAAAGTTTACAGAGCAAATTCATTTTCCATACAGCAGTTCATACACATTTTGTTTCATGACATTGACTGTAATCCCCACAATGTAACAGCTGTCTTCCCATCTCCTCCCTATAGTTACTTCTTCCCTGTGTCTTTCTTTCCTATGCAATCAATCATAACCCCCTGAGCTATCTCCCTGTGCAACTACTGCCTTTCTGTTCTCCCATGATTGATCATTCTAAGGAGTATATCTACCTGGTGTAGATGTTCACCCTATATGCCTGTCTTTTGTTTGGGTGGAAGTCATAGGAGTTAAGTTCAATTCCAGGCCTGAAGGGTAACTAAGGGCCATAGTCTTTGGGTTTCACCAGACTATCAGACCAGTAAGCCTGGTGTTTTTTTGAGTTTTGTTCCACATTGTTTTCCACTCTATCCAAGGTCTCCTTCACTGATCCCTTTCTGAGTGATTGACAGTGGTAGCTGGGCATCACCTAGTTCTTCTGTTCTCATGGTCATATAGACTGAGGTAGCATAGTCCCCAATCCCTTGGAATACTTGATAACATGCGTGTTTGGTTTTCTTCATTCTTCTTTGCTCTGTGTATGGAGACCAATTGTTGCATCTCAATGACTGCTTGTAAGCTTTTAAGACACCCGTCACAACTCACCAAAGTAGGATGTAGAACAATGTTTTTTTATTTTTATTTTTTATTGTTATTTGGGTGAAAATTTACAGAGAAGATTCACTTTCCATACAGCAGTTCACATACACTTTGTCTCATGATATTGATCACAGTTTACCACAATGCAACAGCTCCCTTCCCACTTCCTCCTGACAGTTACCTCTTCCCTGTGTCCATCCCTCCATGCATTCCTGCCCCCTGAGCTGTCTCCCTGTGCATAAGGAGCCCTTCTTTCTCCTATGCTTGTTCTCTCCAAGGGACTGTACCTACCTCAGGTAAATGTTCAACTCATATGCCTGTCCATTGTTTGGCTGGAAGCCAGAGGTGTGCGTTCAATTCCAAACCTGAAGGGTAGCTAGGGGCCATAGTCTCAGTGGTTCCACCAGGTTCTATCGGGCCAGCAAACCTGGTTCCCCTCCTTTTTTCCCCCCCAAATGATTTTGAGTTTTGTTCCACGTTGTTCTCCCTGTCTATTCAGGATCTCCTACACAGATCCTCTTCCAAGTGGTTGACAGTAGTAACCAGGCACCATCTAGTTCTTCTGGTCTCATAGTCATATAGGCTGCAGATCGGGTGGTGTACCAGTTGCTAGGAATCATTGTTTCCATGAATTTTTTGTTTTCTTCATTCTTCTTGGCTCTGGATGAGGAGAGACCCATCATTGCATCTAGATGGCAAATTGCAAGCTTTTAAGATCCCAGTCGCTACTCGCCACAGTAGGAGGTGGAACAATGTTTTGTGTAGTATGTCATGCCAATTGAGCTTGATATCCTCTGCGACTATGGTCCCGAGCCCACAGGTTCAACTACTTGGTCCCTCTGGGTAGCTGGCTGTGACCAAACAGTGACTACAACATTGCCCCTTGTCAGCTCCATTATACACCTGGGAATTCAGATCATACACATAACGTTATAGGACCACTGTCTGCCAACCTTATACATGTGCTTGGGTGCACTCCCCACTTTATAGACATAGCTAATAGTTCAGCCTGTCAACCCATCTATCCATCCATATACCCATGTTTGCCTTCACTGACCACGTCATACTATATGTGCAAAAGGGTTCATCTTTGTTGTCTGTACTTCCCACATACCTCTCTCTGTCTCTCTTTTCCTCAGTGCCACTATATTGATCACTCACATTTGGTACATTGCTTTTCTCTTCACCCAAATCAAAACTTATCTTTATCTATCTAACCGTATTCTCTACCCTCCCCTCCCACTCCTGGTAACCAACAAAGAAAATGTCCTTCCATAGATAAGCATTTCCTTGACTTTTACAATAACAGACTAATACAATATTTGTCCTTTTGTGATTGACTTATTTCACTCAGCATAATGTCCTCCAAGTTCATCAATGTTATGTG
>NW_006921687.1:5027939-5033870 GCF_000298275.1 Orycteropus afer afer
GGGTTTGAACTGCCAGCCCTCTGGTTAGCAGGCAAGTGTCTTAGCCACTATGCTACCAGAGCTCCCTTCTGTTGTTATAGTATTGGCTAAATATTTGTGCTTGTCCTTTTTTTTAAATTGTGATGTGAAAGCTTATTGTTTTTCTTTGAGGCTGCACTGTGATTTATTATTTTCTTCCCAAGTTTAGAACAATCTGTCCTATCTCACAATTGTTTTGACTTAGTCATCATTTAGAAGTTCTGTAACTACACTATTTATTCCCTCTTTTTGGTTTGTAGTTGTCCTCATTTACCAATTGATGTCTCTGATTCCCTGTTTAGTCTTGTAAGCTTATTTTACTTTGGATACTTCTATAACTGGGTTGGTTTCTGGGTTATGTCATACATGTTAATCATTGGTTGTTGTCTGCTGTTGTTGGTGTTTTTTCTGAAGGAATCCCTTTAGCATCTCTTACAAGATTGGTCTGGTTTTAACAAATTTCCTTAGTTTCTTTTTATCTGGAAATGTCTTAATTTCCCCATCATATTTGAGGTGCAGTGTTGCTGGGTATAAAATTCTTGGTTGGATATTTTTCTCTTTCAGGGTTTTATATATATCATTTGTAGTAGTTAAGGTTATGTGTCAGCTTGGCTGTGCCTGGTTTTGAGTGGCTGGGGAGCTGGTTGTAGTTATTCCCTGTGATAAGACTGGCGATCAACTCCATAGTGGAATCTGCAGTAAGCAGCTGAGTAGCTGCTTTAGGGATGTAGTCTCCTTCCAGTATATAAGGACAAGTGTTGAGAAAGCTCTCTGCAGGTTTTTGGCATGCTTGGACTCTGCATGTAGCTGAGTCTTCATTTAGGAGTCTTCCATGTGTCCTGCCAGTCTTGGGACTGTCTGGACTTGAACTAGTGACCTGTAGTGTTGTTTGGTAATATTGGGACTATGCCATTTTATTTGTCAACCTTGGGCTTGTTAGTCTCAGCAGCCAGCAACTGCCTGAGTGAAGAGACACCTCTAGATCCAGTGGGCTGGGAGCAAGAGACAGAGCTGAAGCCCAGGGTTGAGGGGCTTTCACCCAGCCCCTAGGGCTGGCACTTTGAACTCCAACTACTAGCCTCCAAAACTGTAAAAGAATAAACTCCTGTTTGTTAAAGCCATCCACCTGTGGTGTTTTTGTTAGAGTGGCATGAGAGGTAACCAAAACATCATCCCATTGCCTTCTTGCCTGCATGGTTTCTGCTTAGAAAATAGAGCTTAGTCTTATTGGTTGCCTTTTGTAGGTAACTCTTTGTTTTTTTTCATGCTGTTTTCAGGAGTCTGTCTTTGTCTTTGGTTTTGGTGAGTTTGATGATGATATGTCTTGGTGATTTTCTTTCGAGGCCTATCCTGTTTAGGATTCATTGAACTTCTTGAATGGATATATTCTCATCTCATCATATTAGGGAAATCCTCTTCCAATGAACCTTCAACAATTTTCTCTGTGGTTTTATTTGTCTTTTACAGTTCTATAATTCTGATCACACGTAAGTTTCTTAGGCTTTCTTCATTTTGTTTTCATCTTTTTTTCTGATTGATTCCTTAGCAAAATAGTATTGAGGTATTTGTCTTTAATCTCACTAATTCTGTCTTCTGTTGATTCAATTCTACTCCTTTGTCCATTCAATGTGTTATCTTTTTCTGAAATTTTAGTATTAATCTTCTGGATTTCTATTTGAAGTTTTTGTATCATTTCTAATTTTTTGTTTATTTTGGCAATTTGTTCTTGTATTGTTCTCCTGAATTATTCTAGAGTTTTGTCTGTATTTTCCTTAATTTTGTCTGTGTTTTCTTGATCTATCTCTCAATGTGTTGAAAGTACCTAAATATAATTCTTTTGGATTCCTTATCAGGGATTCCCAATGCTGCTGCTTCCCCAGGGAGGTTTTCTGGGTCTGTATCCTGGTCCCTTGTTTCTGTTACTTTATTTTGCTTATTTGTGTGGACTGGGATGGTCAGTTATCTCCAAGACATTGTGATGTCATTATATTTGTATTTAACTGGTGATTTTATGTTGGTATGATTTGACCAAGATGTTTTTTCTCTTTGTTTTGCTATATCTGAGTTACTAGGGTACTGTGCTCTTCTATTTGCTAGTTGGCAGCACTTATGCACTCACCACTTGTCTTCTGGTGGGTGTGGTAAAGAATGAGAGTGTGTACATAGATCCCTGTTAGCTGTTTGTGAGGAGTAATTAAGGGTGAACTGGACTGGTATTGGTCACTGTCTATTATCTGTCGGTTGGTACAGAAACCAGTGGTGGCCCACACTCTGTGGGTGGGGCTGCAGGAGGTATGGGTGTGGTTGGGTCATATGGGCATGGTTGCTGTCTTCCACTGAGTTAGAAACACACACACACACACACACACACAAACCCAAGAGGAGAAAAAAACACAAACCACATAAACAAATAGGAACAATCACAATACATGAGAAGAAATAGTTTAAAAAATATTTTTAAAAGAAAAAATACCACAATATCTGAGGAAGGAGTGAAGAAAAGGACAAATAAATTATAAAGAAAAAATGAGAAAACTTCAAAAAGAAAAAAGAAGGGGACCAGAAAAAGGGAAGAGAGAAAAAAAAAAATCAAAGCAGGGAAGAGAAAGAAACATAAATAAATAAATAATAAGGAAGGGGGGGCCAAGAATGATTTAAAAACAAAACTGAGGGGCAGGGCACCCAGGCTCTGTCAGGGCACACGGACTGGGATGGAATTTCTGCTGGCCCAGAAGGAGGCTGGAGGTGGGGGATGGACACACCTCCATTCACCATAGAATGTGGAGTATAAGAGTAGTAAGGAAATATCATACCTTTCTAGTCATCAGCTCCTGGCATTGTTGCGTGTGCTGTCTTCAGCAAGCAGAGCCTGTTCTTAGGTTGCTACTCAGATCCCAATGCTGTTTACAAATATTTGAAATGGCTGTGCCTTTAGGACAGCTGTTAAGTCCACAGCTCAGTTTGTCTCTTCATTTGCTGATTTCATTCAGGTTCTTCTACTCAAACAAACTCACTGCCATCAAGTCGGATCTGACTCATAGTGACCCTTCCTTGGGTTTCCAAGGTGGTATCATTATTAAAGTAGATTGCCCAGTCTTCCTTCTGAGGAATAGCTGGTGGGTTTGAACTGCCAGCCTTCTGGTTAGCAGTCAAGTGTTTTAGGCACTACGCCACCAGAGTTGGTATTTAATCCACTTCTTTATCCTTCCCTTCAAAGCTCATGATTTCAGGGTTATCTTCTGTATCTGTTTCAGTTGCTTTTCTCATTTCTTTGTTGAAAAGAGTCTGTGTATTTTGTCTGCCTATTCTGCCATCTTGCTGGATGTCTACTTTGTTTTTTTTTCAAAGGGAAGGGGATTGAGAGAGCAGAGTGGAGGGGGCAAAGGCAACTGGGAGGATCTCAAAGAAGCTGCATTGTAGACTTTTGTTCCCAGCAGAACTGGATTAAGTGGTGGGCTAGCATGTAACCATTGTATAATGGATACTAGGAAATCAACAAACACTAGTCATTGTAGAAAGCAGTAATATGGGAAAGAAAGTGTTTGCCAGAACTCCTGTCAGGTAGAATACAGATCATGGTTAAAGTCACTTGCCATAGTTTGTAGGAGCCTTCATAGTGCTGTCATTAAGTACTCAGGTGCTAACTGAAAGGCCTACAGTTGGAACACACCAACCACTCCAGAGAGAAAGATGTGGCAATTTGCTTTCTTAAAGATTTACTGCCTAGGAAACTCTATGTGGCAATTCTACTCTGTTGTACAGGGTGGCTTAGTCTGAATCTACTCAACAGCAATGGGTCAATGTTTGAGACCCCCCAAGGACAATAGTAACTGGTCCCTTAGCCTTCTAGTAATAGAGAGTCCAGCTGATTTACATACCTTTTATTTGGCAGATACTGAATATGTATGCCAAGACTGAAGAGCCTGGAATATACTAGGAGAGGTTGTCAGCTGCCTGTAGAAGTCTTACTTCTTTGTCTTTCCTTCTCTTCTATAAATGTTGAGGAAGTACTTAATAGTATTAATTTTAAAAGATACCAAATTGTTGCTTTAACTGGGAGCCTGTATATTGCTTTGGATGCTGATACCAGGCTGTCACAAGGCCCACTTCAGAGCTTCATAATGAATGAGATTGTTAGGTGAAGATGGAAGAGTTTGTGTTTGTTCTGTTTCAGCTGTTATATTGGCCAAGGAATCTGTTGAATATTAAGACCTAAGCAACACACACAGTTTAATTGGGACTTAGGCAACAAAATGTAATGCAAAGTGAGCATACTCCCTTCTGTGTAGAGCTCAGCTTAACTGACAGATAAGACACTAAAGCCAGAGAAAGGTTGGAGTTACTACTCTGCCACTACTGACAAACTACGGCAGGTGGTTGACTGCCTCTGCCACTGCTTCTGCCCGCCAGTGGCAGGTGCCACTGCTACTGGCTGGTAGCATAATTTTCATTGATGTATGAGGTGTGTGTCAGCAGTTCCTTAATAACAATGTGTTTCTTCTTAAGGAGCTCCGATGGTGGCTGTAAAGGTCAGTGGTTCAAACCCACCAGCCTTGCGTCAGGAGACTTGGAAACCCTATGGAACAATTGTACTCTGCCCTTTAGAGTTGCTATGAGGCACATCTACTTGATGGCAGTGGGTTTGTTTTTATGTTTTTTTCTTCTTCAATTCTAAATATAACATTTCCCTTAGTAATATGAGGAAACATAAGAAACACAGAAGAAAATTTAAGGAAAAAAAAATATCACCCAGGGTGTGACCATTGTATTAATTTTTCATTTTCAATAATTTTAATTTTTTTTAATTGTGATTTGGGTGAAAATTTACGGAGAAAATTCACTTTCCATAGAGAAGTTCACATACACTTTGTCTCATGACATTGACCAAAATTTACCACAACACAACAGCTCCCCTCCCACTTCCTCCCGATAGTTACCCATTCCCTGTGTCCACCCTCCATGCACTCCTGCCCCCTGAGCTGTCTCCCTGTGCATAAACAGCCCTTGTTTTTCCCATGATTGTTCTCTCCAAGGAGTGTATCAACCTCAGGTAAATGTTCGACTCATACGCCTATCTTTTGTTTGGCTGGAAGCCACAAGTGTGGGTTCAATTCCAGACCAAAGGGCATCTAGGGGCCATAGTCTCAGTCGTTCACCAGGCTCTGTCAGACCAGCAAACCTAGTCTGCCCCCCCTTTTTTTTCCCAAATAATTTTGAGTTTTGTTCCACATTGTTCTCCCTCTCTATCAAGGATCTCCTACATAGATCTCTTTCCAAGTGGATGACAGTGGTAGCTGGGCACCATATAGTTCTTCTGGTCTCATAGTGGTTTGACTGCAGATCGGATGGTGTACCAGTCACTAGGACTAATTGTTTCCATGAATTTTGGTTTTCTTCATTCTTCTTTGCTCTGGATGAAGAGAGACCCATTGTTGCATCTAGATGGCAGCTTGCTAACTTTCAAGATCCCAGTCACTACCCACCAAAGTAGGAGGTGGAACAATGTTTTGTATAGTATGTTATGCCAATTGAGCTTGATGTCCCCTGTGATTATGGTCCCAAGCCCACAGGTTCAACTACTCAGTCCCTCTGGGTAGCTGGCTGTAGCCAAACAGTGACTACAGCCTTGCTCCTTGTCAGCTCTTCTGTACACCTGGGAATTCTGATCATTCACATAAACTTATAGGAACATTGTCTGCCAACCCTATATATGTTCTTGGATACATTCCCCACTTCATAGACATACCTAATCGTTCAGCCTGTCCACCCATCGATCCCTCCATATACCCATGTTTGCCTTCACTGACAACGCAGTACTATATGTGCAAAAAGGTTCATATTTGTTGTCTGTACCTCCCATGTACCTCTCTCTGTCTCTCATCCTCAATGCTGCCATATTGGTCACTCACATTT
>NW_006921687.1:5052510-5057023 GCF_000298275.1 Orycteropus afer afer
TTTAAAACAGACAAATACAAGCAAACTAATTACCAGAAAAAAGAAAGCGAAGAAGAAAAAAAAATAAAAAAAGAGGAAAAAAATTGGTGGAGGACAGGGCAGGGTACCCAGGCTCCCTCTGAGCATACAGACTGTGATGGAGTTCCTGTGGGCCCAGAAGGTAGGTGGGAGTAGGGGATGGCCGCACCTCCATTTAACAAGCGGGTGTGGCGTATAAAAGTAACAAGAGGAATGTCGCACCTTTTCAGTCTTGTAGGTCTGGAGTGTCCTTGGGGTTGCTGGCAAGCAGAACATGTTCTTAAGCCCCAGGAATCTGCGAGAGTGCTGTCTCTTTAAATATCCAAAATAGTCAAGCTGCTTTTCAGCGTTCAAAGTGGCGGCAGCCTCCAGATCGGCAAAAGTTCACAGCTCAGCCCACCTTTCTCTTCACTTTCTCCGTTTATTCTCCAGCCACCAGAGCAGTCCTCCCTGCAGTCCCTAGCCAGCAGGGCTGATTTTTAGGTTAATTCTTAGGTCCTACCACCACTCAGCAATCTCCAAGCTGTCTGTGCCATGCTGCCAGGATTGCTGCCAGACCACAGCTCTGTCTGTCTCCTTTTTTGGTATTTTCACACAAATCCTTCTGCTAGTTGAAGTTTAGTCCACTTCTGTATCCTTCCCTTCAAGACTCAGGGGTCCAGGATTATCTTCTGTGTCTGTGTTGTTTTCCCTTTTCTTTGTTGAAGAGGGTCTGTGCAGTCTTTCTGCCTAGTCCACCATCTTACCAGAACTCCACCCTCAAACAATATTCTTAATATCGTATACAAGTAAAGTCTTACTGAAGATAATTAAAAAACAGTTGTAGCAGTATATTGACAGAGAACTTTCAGAAATGCATGCTGAATTTGGAAGAGGATGTGGAATGAGGGATATCATCGCTGATGTCAGATGGATCTTGGCTCAGAGCAAAGAATACCAGATAGATGTTTACTTGTGTATTATTGACTGTGCAAAAGCATTCGATTGTGTGGATCATAGCAAATTGTGGATAACATTGAGAAGAATGGGAATTCCAGAACACTTAATTGTACTCATGAGCAACCTGTGGATAGACCAAGAGGCTGTAATTCAAACAGTACATGGTTCAAAATCAGGAAGAAAGTGCATCAGGGTTGTGTCCTTTCACCATACTTATTCAATCTGTATGCTGAGCAGTTAATCTGAGAAGCTGGAATATATGAAGAAGAATGTGGCATCAGGATTGGAGGAAAAGTCATTAACAACCTGCAATCCACAGATGACACAACTTTGCTTGCTGAAAGTAGGGATGACTTGAAACACTTAATGATTAACATTTATTTAATGTTTTAAAGACTACAGTCTGCAGTATGGATTACTCCTCAATAGAAAGAAAACAAAACTCCTCATAACTGGACCAATAAGGGGTATTATGATAAATGGAGAAAAGATTGGAGTTGTCAGAGACTTCATAATACTTGGTTCTACAATCAACACCAATGAAAGCAGCAGCCAAGACATCAGATGACGTATTGCATTGGGAAAATCTCCTGCAAAAGACCTCTTTCAAGTGCTGAAGAGCAAAGGTGTTTCCTTGAAGACTAAGGTGTGCTTGGCACAAGCCATGGTATTTTCAATTGCCTCATATGCATGTGAGAGCTGGACAATGAATACGGACGGTGGAAGAAGAGTTCAAGCTTTTGAGTTGTGGTGTTGGTGAAGAATATTGAAAGTACCATGGACTGCTAAAAGAACTAACAAATCTGTCCTGGAATTAGTGCAGCTGAAATGCTCCTTGGAAGTGAGAATGGCTAGACTTTGTCTCACCTACTTTAGTCATTTTGTCAGAAGGGACCATTCTCTGGAAAAAGCTATCATGCTTGGCAAAGTGGAGGGTCAACAAAAAAGGGGAAGGCCCTCAACAAGGTGGATTGACATAGTGCTGCAATGATGGGCTCAGGTATAGCAAGGATTGTTGTGTTTTGTTCTGCTGTACGTAAGGTTGCTTTGAGTCAGGGATGACTTGACGGCACCTAACAACAACAATGGCTAATGATTGTGAGCATTTCTTCATATGTTTGTTTATTGCCTGATCTTCTTTGGTGAAGTGTCTGTTCATGTCTTCTCATTTTTCAATTGGATTGTCTATATTTTTGATGTTGAAATGTTGGCATTATGTATTAATTTTGGAGATAAGACCCCTGAAGTTTTTTTTCCCTGTTTGAAGGTTCTCTTTTTACTCATTGGAGAAATATTTTGATGAACATAAGAGTTTAATTTTTTAAAACGTTCCAATCATCTAGTTATCTTCTGCTGTTTGTGCATTATTATTTATGTTTGATAGTGTATTTATGCCATACATTAGGACCCCTCAGTTTGCACCTATTTTTATCATCGGTGAACTTTATGCTTCTAGGATTCACATTTAAGTCTTTGATCCATCTTGAGTTGCTTTTTGTGTATGGTGTCAGATATAGATCTTGTTTCATTTTTCTTTAAATGAATATATAGTTTTGCTAGCACTATTTGTTAAAGACACTGTCTCTTTCCCATTTGATGGATTTTGGTCCTTTCTAAAAGATCAGCTGTCTATAGGTGGATGGATCTATTTCTGGATTCTCACTTCTGTTCCACTGGTCTACATGTCTGTCATCATTGTACAAATACCAAGCTGTTTTGACTACTTTGGCAGTATACTAGGTTTTGAGATCAAGAAATGTGAGACTTCCTATTTTATTCTTCTTTTCAGCAGTGCTTTGGTTATCCAAGGTCTCTTTCCTTTCCATATAAAATTAGTGATTGGTTTTTCCATGTTCTTAAAGAAAACTGATAGAATCTGGATCAGGATTGCAATGATTCCTTTGGGTAGTATTGACATTTTCACAATATTCAGTCTTCCTATTCATGAGCATAGTGTGTTCTTCCATTTATATAGGTCTTGTGTAACAGTGTTTTGTAGTTTTCTTTGTATAGGTCTTTTGTGTCCCTGATAAGATTTATTCCCAAGTATTTTATCTTTTTGGTAGTTATTGCAAATGGTATTGTTTTCCTTATTTCTTTTTCAGAGATATCTTTGTGATGTAGAAGAATCCAACTGATTTTTGTACACTAATCTTGTATCCTGCCACTTTGCTGAATCTTTTAATTAGTTCCAGTAGTTTTCTTGCTGAGTCTCTGGGATTTTCTGTATATACATAAGATCATATCACCTACATATATGCATAATTTTACTTCTTCCTTACCAATTTATACCTTTTATTTCCCTTTCTTGCTTTATTTCCCTGGTTAGGACTTCCCATACCATGTTGAATAGAAGTGGTGAATAGAGGGAGGGCATTCTTGTCTGGTTCTGGTTGTCAAGGGAAATGTTTTCAGTCTCTCTCCATTGTGCATATATTGGATGTTAGTTTTGCATAGATGCCCTTTATTAGATTGAGGAATTTCCTTTCATTCTTATTTTGCTGACAGATTCTTTTTTTTTTTTTTAAATCAGGAGTAGGTGTTAGATTTATCACATGCTTTTTCTGTATCAATTATGATCACATGGATTTTTTCTCATTTTACTTATGTAATGGAGTGTACATTGATTATTTTTTAAATGTTGAACCATCTTTGCATACCTGGTATGAATCCCACTTGTTTATAATGTGTAATTTTTTATATGTGTTGTTGGAGCCTATTGGCTAGGATTTTGTTGAAGATTTTTGCCATTTATATTCAGGAGGGGTATTGATCTATAGTTCTCCTTTCTAGTAAGGTCTTCGACTGGTTGTTGTATCAAGGTTATGCTTGCTTCATAAAATGAATTTGGGAGGATTCCATCCTTTTCTATGTCCTGGAAGAGTTTGAGTAGTATTGATATCAGCTCTGCTTTGAATATTTGGTAGAATTTTCCAGTGAAGCTGTCTGGGCCAGGACTTTTCTTTTTTGTTGGTAGTTTTTATTATTACCTGTTTAATTTCTTCTTTTATATTATGAGTCTGTTCAAATTTTCTTCCTCCGTCTATGTTAATTTAGGTAAGTATTATATTCTAGAAATCTGTCCATTTCTTCTAGGTTTTTAAATTTGTTGGAGTACAGTTCTTTATAGTATCCTGATACTGACCTTATTATTTAGTTTGGTTCAGTTGCGACATTGCCCATTTAACTTCTTATTCTTGTTATTTGCATCTTCTTTCCATTCATTAAATTTGCCAGTAATCTGTTGATTTTATTAATCTTTTAAAACCAAATTTTAGTCTCGTTGATTATTGGTTGCTTTTCTGTTTCATTTATTTCTGCTCTATTATTATTATTATTACCTGTGTCCTTCCCTCCATGTACTCCTGCCCCCTGAGCTATATCCTTGTGCATACACAGCCCTTCTATTCTCCCATGATTGATCTCTCTGAGGAGTGTATCTACCTAGTGTAAATGTTCACCTAATATGCCTGTCTTTTGTTTGGCAGAAAGCCACAGGTGTGAGTTCAATTCCAGACCTGAAGGGCAGCTAGGGGCCATAGTCTCAGTGGTTCCA
>NW_006921687.1:5057123-5063539 GCF_000298275.1 Orycteropus afer afer
GGTTGTCTTATCAGGCTGTCTCATCAGGGCTTGACACCCGGAGGAAGCTGCTAACTGAAATGTTGGTGGCTTGGGTTTGCTTCGGCCTAACACCTAAGACACTTGACCCCTAACCAGAAGACTGGTGGTTCAAACCCACCAGCCACTCGTAGGAAGAAAGGTTGGACAATCTAGTTCTGTAGTGATATGCCTTGGAAACCCAAGGAGGGGTCGCTATGAGTCGGGTCCGACTTGACAGCATATAACTACAACACAATTGTTTGCCAGCTATTTCCTCCTCCAGGAAGTATTTTTGCAAGTGGCTCTATGCTTTTTTTTTTTTAACATCTATACCATATACATCTGGCCCAAGTTTCTATTCTTCTAATTTGACCAGATCAGAATAATTTAAGCAATGGAGAAAAAACATGAAGGGCAGCTAGGGGCCATAGTCTCAGTGGTTCCATCAGGCTCTATCAGACCAGCAAACCTGGTTCCCCCTTTTTTTTTTTCTTCCAAAGGATTTTGAGTTTTGTTCCACATTATTTTCCCTCTCTATCCTGGATCTCCTACATAGTTCCACCTCCAAGTGGTTGACCATGGTAGCAGGGCACCATCTAGTTCTTTTGGTCTCATAGTTGTATATGCTGAGGATTGAATGGTGTACCAGTAGCTTGGACTAATTGTCTCCATGTATCTTTGGTTTTCTTCATTCTTCTTTGTTCTGGACAAGGAGAGACCCATTGTTGCATCTAGATGGCTGCTTGCAAGCTTTTAAGATCCCAGTCACTACTCACCAAAGGAGGAGGTGGCACAATGTTTTGTGTAGTATGTTACGCCAATTGAGCTTGATGTCCCCTGCAACTATGGTCCTGAGCCCACAGGTTCAACTACTCAGTCCCTCTGGGTAGCTGGCTGTGCCCAAGAAGTGACTACAACCTTGTCCCTTGTCAGCTCTATTATATACTTGGTGTCAAATACTATTTTTTCTCTGGTACCTGTAGGCTTTTTTGCTTCTCTTTTTCTAATTGTTGGAGATGTTAAGTTAAGGTGTTGATTTCAGCTCTCTTCTTTTTTGATGTGTGCATTTTATTACTTAAATTGCCTTTTGATCACTGCTTTTGTTGTGTCCCAAAGATTCTGGTATGTTGAATTTTCATTCTCATTTGATTAAGGAATACTTTAATTTCATTTTCTATGTCTTGTATTATCCAGTAGTTTTTAAGGAAGGTGTTATTCAGTTTCCATGTGTTTGCCTTTTTTTCCTTGATCTTTCTATGGTTGATTTCTAACTTTGTAGCATTGTGATCTGAGAAGATACTTTGTCCTATTTCAATGTTTTTAAAATAAATGAGGCTGGCTTTGTGGCCTAACATATTGTCTATTCTGGAGAATGTTCCATGTGCACTGGAAAAGATGTATATTATCCTGCTGTTGAGTGAAGTGCTCTGTATATGCCTATAAAGTCAAATTGGTTGTATTATTTAGTTTTTCTTTGTCTTTGTTGATTTTGTTTGTAGTTGTTCTATTCTTTCTTGAAAGTGTTGTATTAAAGTCTCCTACTATTCCTGTGGAGTCATCTATTTGTCTTTTCAATTCTGATAAAATCTGATTTATGTATTTTGGAGCTCTTTCATTGGGGGCATAGATATGCATTATGGTTATGTCCTCTTGTCTGATTGATGCTATATTCATTGTAAAATGTCCTTCCTTGTCTCTTTTTGTAGTTTTTATCTTATAGTCCATTTTATCAGACATGTTTATTGCCACTCCTATTCATTTTTGCTCGCTATTTGTTTGATATATTCTTTTCCAACCTTTGATTTTTGTTCTATTTTTGTCTTTGTGTCTAAGATAAGACCCTTACAGACAGCATATTCATGGGTCATGCTTTCTTATCCATCCTGCAACTCTTTTTCTCTTGATTACTGCATGTAATCCATTTACATTCAGTGTAATTATTGACAAGTATGAATTTATTGTTCTCATTTTGTTACTGTTTTTTTCATTTTGTTGCTGATCTCTGTGTTCCATATAATTTTCTGTGGTGAACTCATTTTGTTTATGATTTTTATTTTTTATCATATCCTCATTGCTATTATTTTAATATTTGGTAAATATTTGTGCCTTTCCTTTTTTATTTTGATGAGATTAATTTTCTTTGAGGTGGCCCTGTGATTTATTTTCTCCCTAAGCCTAAGGCAGTCCATTCTATCTCAAATATGTCTTGACAACTTCTCCATTTGGAAGTTCTGTACCTACATTATTTATTCCCTCTTTTTGTTTGTAGTTGAACTGATTTACCAATTGATATCTCTAGTTTCCTGTTCATACCCCTGTAAGTTTATTTTACTTTGTATACTTCTATATCTGGGTTGATTTCTGGATTCTATGGTTATGTATGGTAATCTTTGGTTATTGTCTGCTGTTGTTGGTTCTCTGTCTGAAGGATGCCCTTAGCATCTCTTGTAAAGTTGGTCTGGTTTTAACACATTCCTGTTACTTCTGTTTATCTGGAAATGTTCTAATTTCACCATCATATTTCAGGGGCAATTTTGCTGGATATATAATACTTGGTTGGCAATTTTTTTTTCTTTCAGGATTTTATTTATGTAGGATTTTATCCTGCATGGTTTCTGCTAAGAAATCAGAGCTTAGTCTTATTTGTTGCCTTTTGTAGGTAACTTGTTTTTCCTGTGCTGCTTACAGGATTCTTGGTCTTTGATTTTGGTCAGTTTGATTATGATAATGTGGTGGTGATTTTATTTTTGGTTCTATCCTGTTTGGTGTTCATTGAACTTCTTGAATGTGTATCTTCTCATCTTTCATTATATTAGGGAAGTTCTCTTCCAAAAAACTCAGACAATTTTCTCTGTGGTTTTATGTCTCTTCTAGTTCTGGAAGTCCGCTCACATGTACATTATTTGTCTTCATGATGTCTCACATAAGTCTTAGGCTTTCTTCATTTTTTAAATCTTTTTTCCCCCTCCTGATTGATCCCTTAACAAAGTAGTATTGAGAGATTTGTCTTTAGTCTCACTAATTTTGTTTTTCGTTGATTTGGTTCTACTCCTTTGCCTTTCAGTGTGTCATGTATTTCTGAAATCTTAGTATTAATCTTCTGGATTTCTA
Source organism: Orycteropus afer afer (assembly GCF_000298275.1). Classification (NCBI taxonomy): domain Eukaryota; kingdom Metazoa; phylum Chordata; class Mammalia; order Tubulidentata; family Orycteropodidae; genus Orycteropus; species Orycteropus afer. Next base: position 5,060,235 of record NW_006921687.1, read on the forward strand.
TTTATTGTTTTTTTATGATTTCCATTTTTATTTTGGTTCTTGTATTGTTTTCCTAAATTGTTCTAGAGTTTTGTTTGGTTTTCCTTGATATTGTCAGTGTTTTCCTTGATCTATCTCTTAATCTGTTGAATGTAACTTATTTTTTTGAATTCCAAACAGGTAGTTCCAGTGTCACTTCTTCAGGGAAGTTTTATGGCTGTATACTTTTTTCCCCCTTGTTTGTGCTACTTTATTTTGCTTTTTTGTGTGAACTAGGATTGTCCCTTGTCTCTGAGACATTGTGATGTTGTATTTATATTTAATTGGTGATTGTATGTTGGTGTGATTCAACTAGGTTTTTTATTTTGTTTTCATATATTTGAATGAGCAGGGCTAGTGTGCTACTCCATTTGCTAGTTTGGCACCACTTAGGCACATACCACCTGTTTCCTGGTAAGTGTGATAGAGGATAAGAATGTGTGCACAGATCTCTGTTAGCTGTTTGTGTAGAGCAGTTGAGAGCAAGTTGGGTTGGTATTGAGTGCTATCTATTGATAAGTGGAGAAGCAGGTGGGGGTCCTTGCCCAGTGGGTGTGGCTACAGCAGGTGTCTAAGTTGTTGTATTGTGTGGGCTTGATTGCTGTCTCCAATCTGGTGGAACAAAGACACACACACAAAACAGCAGCAGAAAAATAAAAAGAAGAGAACAAAAAACACACACAGCATGAATAAACAGCAACAGTTGCAAAAAGAAAGCAGCAATAAATGAAAAGAAAAATTTTTAAACTGAAAAAAGATAAAAGAAGGACAAAGAGATAAATAAAAATCCAGAGAAGAGCAAGAGGAGAGATAAAGATAGAATGATAAAGAAAAAATAAGAAAAATGCCAAAAGGGAAATAAAAGATGGGAAAAATGAAAACAGTAAAAGAAGGATAGAAAGAAAAAAGGGAACCAGGAAAAGAAAAAAAAAAAAAAACCAGGGAAGAGAAAGGGACAGGATGAAAATTAAAAATATAAAAAGAAAGGAGGAAATAAAAAAGAATAATTTAAAAACAAATAGACAAGCAAAAACAAAACCCAGAAGGACAAGGAGTCTGGGCAGCAGTTCTTCTGGCTAAGCAGGTGGCGCCTGGTCCTGGTTCTAGTTTCTGCCTACCCAGAAGACAACTGGGTGCAGGATGACTGATCTCAGATGAGTTCCTGCTGACCTAGAATATGTCTAAGGCAGCATACCTGGACCTGGAAAAAGTACTTGCCAGCCCAAACAGCTGTGGGAGCAAGGCATCTGGTTCCAGAAGGGATTCCTGCCAGCTCAAAATGCAGCCAGAGACAGAGCATCTGGTCTCTGAAAAAGTTCCTGCTGTCCCAAAACGCAGCTGGGCCCAGAGCCCTTGTTCCCAGAAAAAGTTCCTGTTGTCTGAAAAGGGGGCTTGGCATAGGGTTCCTAGTATGAGCAAAAGTTCCTGCCAGCCCAAAATGATGCCAGGAACAGGGCAGCTGATCTCAGAACTAGTTTCTCTCTAGCCAGAAGGCAAGTGGGAACTGGGTACCTGATCTCAGATGAGTTCCTGCTGGTCTGAAAGTTATCTGGGGCATGGTGCCTGGACCCAGAAAAGTTTACTGCTAGTCCAAAAGGTAATTGAGAGCAAAGCATCAAATTCCAGAGGGAGTTCCTGCCAGCTGAAAAATGAGCAATAGGCAAGGCATCTAGTCCCAGACAAAATTCTTGCTGTTTCAAAAGGTAATTGAGCACAGGGTACTGTTCCCAGAAAAAAAGTTCATGCTGTCCCAAAAGCCCCTGGGTGTAGGGTACCTGGTCTCAGAAAAATTTCCCACTGACTCAAAAATTTTCTCTGCTCAAGCCCTAGAATGGCAACAGGGCCCCTAGTGCTGAGACCAGTTCCTGCCTGCCCAGAAGACAGCTGATAGATAGTAGGGTGTCCAGACTGGAATGGAATTCCCGTGGGTCCAGAAGATGGGTGGGGGTGGGGGATGGCTACACCTCTCTTCACCAAGATGGTGTCGGGTACAAGAGGAACAAGAGGAATAGCACATCTTTCTGGTCATTAGCCACCAGTTTGGTTGCCCATGTAGTCCACAGAAAATAGACCCGATTCTTAGGTTACCAGTATTCAAAATGACTGCATCATCAGGCCAGCTCCATATATCTCCTTATTTGCTGTTTTCAGTCAGGTGGTTCTACTAGTCAGTATTTAATCCACTTCTTTATCCTTCCCTTTGATAGTCATGGTTCTGCGTTTGTTTCAATTTTCTTGTTTCTTTGTTGTAGAGAGTCTGTGTATCTTGTCTGCCTATTTCACCATCTTGCCAGAAGTTCAGTTCAGTTTTTCCTTTTGTTATAAGTATTTTGTGGGTACATACTTTGAAACTCTGTAGATATCCTAATCCTCAAGAATTTTTTACCCACGAGCTATAGTATCCATTGATGATTCACACCTGAATTTTTATTACAAGTTTTGTTCAATGTTAATTTTTAATTCCATCATGTCATCTACATTTATTGTTGGCATTCTACTACAAAAAGGAGTTTTTCTTTTTCCTATTTATTTATCTATATTGATTTGGATTCATGGATTCCTATTTCATTGAATGTATTTTAAAATATTACTGTTATTTTTTTATTTTGATGTTTTAGTTGTCCCAGGTTTTGCCTGTGGGAATTCCTTCAAGCAGGCTCCTGGTTCTTTTGACATGTCTCCATCCTCCTTTGGACAATTTCTTACACTACATAATATTCTAGGTTCATCTTGAATTTTCCCTGCTCAAGCTCTAGAATCATCCATTTCACCAAGGAGTTCTTGTTCCTTTTAGTGGAAATGGTATTTCATAAAAGATTATATTTAGTGGTAACTGGTAAATACCAATGGTATTTAGGAGCTTAGATATATTTTCTAGGTTATAGACTATTGCTTCTAGACTCTTACAGCAGACACAGCTGGAAAAATCTATGCCTGTGTATAAACATACATATATACTCCCTCCCCACTTGTCTATATATGTATATGTATTATGGAGTCCCTGGGTGTGCAAAAAGTTGATGAGCTTCAACTGATAACCAAATGTTTGGCAGTTCAGTTTCACCCAGAAGTGCCTCAAAAGAAAGGCCTGGCAATCTAGTTCCAAAAAATCAGCCATTGAAAACTGGAGCATAGTTCTACTCTGACATATATGGTGTTATCATGAGTTGTAATTGACTTGATGGTAACCTTTTTTTTTTTTTTAAATTATTTTATTTTATTTATTGTGATTTGGGTGAAGATTTACAGAGTGAATTCACTTTCCATACAGCAGTTCACATATACTT
>NW_006921687.1:5066458-5073325 GCF_000298275.1 Orycteropus afer afer
AATTGGTTTCCCTTGTCTTTGTTGAGGAGGGTCTGTGCAGTCCTTCTGCCTAGTCCGCCATCTTGCTTGAACTCTTTTTTTTTTTTTTAAATACGTGCATTTATAGCTTTCTGTACTTGGTTCCATAAAGATTTACAGCCTTGGAAACCCTATGTGGCAGTTCTACTCTGTCCTGTAGGGTCACGATGAGTTTGAATTGACTAAGCAGTGGGTTTGGTTTTTGTTTTTGGTTATACCTAGCTAGCTAACTACTTCTATAAAACCATTAAGTGTATACTGATAACTGTAACTCATGTCAAACAACACAGGACTTATTCTACTCTTACCCCCTTCCATATTTATCATTGCTTTCTCTGAAATAACACGCTACAAAAAGTATACTCGGAAAAACATCATGACTTTCTTAGTATGTATTTTATTGAGACTTTTCCCTCCTTTTTAAATATCTATAGGTCTAGCTATAGAACTATCCTTTTGTTCATTCTTTGTGCTTTTTTTTTTTGTGCCTGACTGCATCCCACTCCACAGGCACACATACATACACATGTATTGAGAGACCATAGAGTGACCTTTAGGATGAGCTGTTTCTTCCACCATTAGACAGAATATGATTTTATATATTTTTAAAAATTTTATTGTGAAACTACACATACCAAAACATAAGCTATCTCAACAATTTCTACATGTACAATTCAGTAACACTGATTATATTCTTCAAGTTGCACAACCATTCTCATTCTCCTTTTCCAAATCATCCTACCACCGTTAGCATAACCCTAAATGCCTCCTCAGCAAATCTTCCCCATTTTCCCTAATTCCCACTCCTGGTAACCAATGATAAACTTTGGGTTCTTTATATCTGTTTATTTCATGTAAATGAGATTTTGTAATATTTGCCCCTTTGTGATGAATTTTGCTCAGTATGATATTTTCAAAGAGCTCTGGTAGGTAGCATAGTGCCTAAGGCGCTTGATTGCTAACCAGAAGGCTGGCGGTTCAAACCCACCAGCAACTCCTCAGAAGGTTGGGCAATATACTTCCGTAGTGATACTGCCTTGGCAACCCAAGGAGGAGTTGCTATGAGTCGGGTCCATCTCAACGGCACATAACAGCAGCAACAACAACATATTTTCAAGGTTCGTCCATGTTGTGGCATACATCGGGACTTCATTTCTCTATATGGTTGAGTAGTATTCACTTGTGTGTATGTACCACATTTTGTTTATCCATTCATTTATTGGTGGACATTTAGGTTGTTTTCACCTTTTGGCTATTGTGAAAAGTGCTGCAATAACTCTGGGGTAAAAGATTTCTGTTGCATTCTTGCCTTAATATCTTCTGAGTACATACATAGAATTGGGATTGCTGGGTTGAATGATAGCTCTATGTTTAACTTTTTGAGAAACTAGCAAACTGTTTTCCACAGTGACTGTACCATTTTATACGCCAGCTATGGATAAGGCTCCAGTTTCTCCACAACCTCACCAACACCTGTTGTTTTCTATTTTTCTTTTATAATTGTGACTGTAATAGAAGTGACGTGATATCTCAATGTGGTTTTGATTTACATCTCCCTAAGGAGCTCTAAGAAGCTCTGGTAGCATAGTGCCTAAGGCACTTGACTGCAACCAGAAGGCTGGTGGTTCAAACCCACCAGCCACTCCTCGGAAGCAAGGTTGGGCAATCTACTTCTGCAATGATACTGCCTCAGAAACCCAAGAAGGGGTTGCTATGAGTCGGGTCTGACTCGATGGCACATAACAACAACAACAAGGAGCACTAGTGGCATTGTTGTAAGGCATTTGTCTGCTAACCAGGTCAGTGGTTAAAACCCACCAGCTGCTCCGTGGAAGGATGATGAGGCAATCTGCTTCCATAAAGATTTACAGCCTTGGAAACACAATGGAGGTGTCTATGAGTTGGAATAGACTCAATGGCAGTGGTTTTTTTTTTTTTTTTAATGGCTAATGATGTTTAGCATCTGTGGTAGTTAAGGTTGTATGTCAACTTGGCTGGGTTGTGATTTTGAGTGGCTTGTCAGCTGTGCTGTAGTTTTATTGCCCATGATGAGATTGGATGTGATGTAATCACCTGTATGTTGGAATCTGCTGTGAGGAGTTAATCAGTTGAAGGGGAGTTGCCTTCAGGGTGTGGCCTGCTTCTGGTATATATATGAAAAGGATTCTGCATTTGGCCCATCATCATCTCTAGTTCCTGGATTTGAACTAGTGGCCTGCCATACTGCTTGCCAATTTTGGGATTGCTGCTTTCTCAGCCTGTGAGCCAACAATCTGCCAATCTTGGGTTTGTCAGCCTCGGCAGCCAGCAGTCTGCTATACTGCCTGCCAATCTTGAGTTCGTCAGCCCTTGCAGCTGCCTGAGTCAGAAGAAGACTCAGGATTGCTCCAGTGGGCCTGGAAGGCAGAGCTAAACCCAAAGTCAAGGGGCCTCCAGACAGAATCAGAGAAGTTTTCTCCTAGAGCCGGTGCTCTGAACTCAGACTTCTAGCCTCCTAAACTGTAAGAGAATAAACTTCTGTTTGTTAAAGCCATCCACTTATGGTATTTCTATTATAGCAGCACTAGAGAATTAAGAATCTTTTCATGTGCTTGTTGGCCTTTAGAACAAAAAGTTGTGTTTGGTTGCCCATTTTTATTAAAAAATAAAAAGGATCAAATTTATTTAACTTTTTATTATGACTTGGGTGAAATTTTACAGAGCAGATTCATGTTCAACAGTTCATAAACATTTTGTTTCATGACATTGATTACAATCCTCACAATGTAACAGCTCTCTTCCTACTTGGCTGCTGTGGTTATCTTTTCCTTATGGCCTTTCCTATGTGTTCCTGCTTGCCTGGCTTTCTCCCTGTGCAAATGCTACTCTTCTGATCTCCTGTGGTTAATTATTCTAAGGAATACATCTTCCTGGTGTAATTGTTCAGCTTGTAGAACTATCTATTGTTTGGCTGAGACTTAAGCCAAGGAATGAGTTCAATTCCAGGCCTGAAAGGTGACTAGGGGCCATAGTCTCGGGTGTTTTACCAATCTCTATCTGACCAGTAATCCTTGTCTTTATGTTTTTGAGTTTTGTTCCATGTTTTTCTCCCACTCTATCCAGAATCTCCAATATTGATCCCTTTCCAAGTGGTTGGCATCTAGCCAGGCACCATCTAGTTCTTCTGGTTTCAAGGTCATGTAGGCTGCAGTTTCCCTGGTTCATTAGTCCCTTGGACTAATTGTTTCTGTGTTCTTTGATTTTCTTCATCTTTTTTTTGCTCTGGATGAGGAAAGACCAGTAGTTGCATCTTAGATGGCCACTTGCAAGCTTTTATGACGCCAGTCACTACTCACCAAAGTTGGGTGTAGAACAATATTCTTGTGTACTATGTTGTGTTAATTAAGCTTGACGTCCCACATGATTATGGTCCTGAGCCCACGGGCCTACCAAATCACTCCCTCGAGGTGTTTGGCTGTGGCTAAGAAGTTATCTTAACTTTGCTCCCTGTTAGCTCTACTATATATATAGACATTTTTATAGCACATGCAAATAAGTATGTAGAAATATCATCTGGCAACCGTATATATGGTCATGGGTATATTCCCTTTTGCCTGATCATCTTGCCTACCTACCTATGTATCCACCCATAGATTGATTATTATTAATCATAATGCAGTATTGTGTATATAAAAGTATTTACCTTTGATGTCTGTACCTCTTGTATACCTCTCCATGTCTTCCTTTTCCTTAGTGATACTATTCTGGTCACACACTTTTATTATATTGCCTTTCCCTTCACCTAAATCAATACATGTCTCTTAACTAACTAGCAGTTTTCTCTCCCCTACTCTCCCATTGCTGGTAAACAACAAAGGAATTTTGCCTCCCTGTGTAAACCTTTCCTTGACTTTTTATAATAACAAATTCAAACAATATGTATCCTTCCGTGTGATTGACTTATTTCACTCAGCATAATGTCCTCCGAGTTCATCCACATTATGAGGTGTTACGTGGATTCGTTCTGCTTTAATGTTGCATGGTATTCTGTTGTGTTTATGCACCATAGTTTGGTTATCCATTCATTTGTTGATGGCCATTTAAGCTATTTCCATCTCTTTGCTATTATGATAGTGCTGTGATGAACACGGGCATGCGTTATTTATTTGAGTCCTGGATCTCATCTCTTTAAGATATATACCTAGTAATGGGATTGCTGGATCATATGGTATTTCTATTTCCAGCTTTTTAAGGAAGCAACATGTCATTTTCTATACAGTTTGTACCATTTTACAGTTCCACCAGCAGTGTATGGGAGTGCCAATCTCTCCACACCCTTATCAACATTTGTTGTTTTTTGTTTTGTTGAACTTTGCTATTATTGCTGGGGATAAGAGGATATTTCATTGTTTTGATTCCTTTGCTCATCTTTTAATTGAGTTGTCTTTTTGCTGTTAAGCTTCAGAAGGTTTATGTTTTCATAGTAGGCCCTTATCTGATATATGGATCCTGAAAATTTTTCCCAGTCTGTAGGTTGCCTTGTTACTTTGTTGATAAAGTGCTTTGATGAATAAAAGTATTTAAGTTGTATGAGGTCCCATTTATCTATTTTGTCCTTTGCTACTCATTCTTTTGTTGTCGTAATCTGGTAATACATCATAAACTAGGATCCATATGACTTTTTTTTTTTTATTTTTATTGTCATTTGGGTGGAAGTTTACAGAGAAAATTCATTTTCCATACAGCAGTCCATACACATTTTGTCATGACATTGACTGCAATTCCCCACAGTGTAATAGCTCTTCCCACTTCCTCCCTGTTACCTCTTCCCTGTGTCCTTCCCTCCCATGTACTCCCACCCACCCCCTAAGCTGTCTCCCTGTGCAAACACTACCCTTCTATTCTCCCATGATTGATCACTCCAAGTAGCGTATCTAGCTGACGTAAATGTTCACCCCATATGCCTGTCTGTTGTTTGGCTGGAAGCCACATGAGTGAGTTTAATTCCAGACATGAAGGGTGGCTAGGAGCCATAGTCTTAGGGGTCTCACCAGGCTCTATCAGATCAGCAGACTCTATATATTCTTAATATTTTCACAATATAGTATCTTTGTTCAATGTGCTCCAGTAAAACGATCATCTAAAAATTTCAATTCTTGTAAAAATACCAGAATTGACTATGAGGCTCAATCTGATTTTATAAAAGCAAAGAGTTTCCATTACTGAGACTGAGCAACCTGGTTTTCTGTTTTTACTTAAACACATGACAAAACAACTGATGAATCACTTCCTGTATAAGAGAGCAACTGCAGACTGGTGATCATTATCCAAACCTTGCATCAGTGACACTCTACCAGTCCTATTTCCTAAGGATCTTATGTCTTTCAGGGGCTCTCGTTTCTTCTGGAATACAGTGACCAACTTCCTCTAATTTCCTCCCCGTCCAGGTGCTGTGGTGATACCAGGTGGTGGCAGTGGGTTGAGACTAATTTTTTAAAATCAAACATCCATTGTGCTAAAGGTTAAGTAAGGTTTTCACTATTATATTTTGAAGTCCTTCACCTTTTAAACAATCAGAAATCTGACTGTTATTTACAAGAAATTTTAACTTTTTAAAATGTTGAAAATTTTCTCTCAGCCTTTATTCCAAATATCTGCATCTATAACAATCTGATATTTTGGAAGGGAGGTTCTGTTCGGTGTTTGCTTTTATATAACCTAACTTTTGTATTCAATAAATATTTGCTGAGTGCTAGGCCCTGAACTAGGGATTCAAATGATCAGTGATCAAAACAGATTTTTTTTTAAAAAAAACCTTGCTTGTGGAGCTTACGTTCTAGTAGATATAGACAATAAATACAAAAATAAGTAAATGATTTAGTACGTTGCAAGATGTTAAGTGATATAGAGGAGGGGTTAGGGGGCAGAGAAGCCTTGGTGTTGCAGTGGTTAAGTGGTTGGCTACTACAAGGTTGGTGGTTCAAACCCACTCAGTAATTCTCTGGGAGAAAGACCAGTTGATTTTCTCTTGTAAAGATTACAGCTTAGAAAACCTTATAGAGAAGTTCTATTCTGTGGCATGGTGTCACTATGAGTCAAAATCTACTCGACAGCACCTCATAAAAACATAGGAGAAAAACAGATCAGATTAAGGGTGAAGGGGAGTGTCAAGTTGGCAATGGTATAATTTAAAATGTTGTAGTCTAGTTAAGCCTCACTGAGAAGATGAGATTTAAGCAAAGACTTTAAATTGGTGAAGTTGTTAATCATGCAGCTATCTGGGGAAGGAGCATTGCAGGAGGAGGGAACAGCCAGTTTATGTTACATAGCTGGAGTGTACTTAGCTTATACAGGAAGAGGCCTGTAGTACAGGGTAGTGATGGGGAAGATCACGTGGGCTTTGTGACTATGGCTTTTATTCTTACTGAAATGGGAAACATGGGAAGGATTGGGGTTGAGAAATAACATGATTTCACTTATGTTTTAACAGACTTCTATGATTGTATATTTAAGAATAGGGGGTAGTGTGAGGTGTAGAGATGTCAAGGGTGGAAGCAATGAGACATATTAGGAAGCTATTGCAATAATGCAGGCAGGACATGATGATGGTTCAGACCAGAACAGTAGCAGTAAAACTGGTGAGAGAGAATCAGATTCTGGATATATTTTGAAAGTAGAGGTGATGGAATTCCCTGATGTACTTGAGGTGGTGTATGAGAGAGAAAGGAATCCAAGATGAAGTCTTATGTAACCTGTTGTTGTTGTTGTTAAGTGCCGTCAAGTCGTTTCCGACTCATAGCGACCCCATGCACAGCAGAACGAAACACTGCCCGATCCCGCACCAGCCCCACAATCCCTGCTATACTCGAG